>NW_028250460.1:0-26302 GCF_964263255.1 Lissotriton vulgaris
TAAGAGCCACCCAAGATCTAAACATATAAGCTTGATTTACATTTAAAAAAAATAAAAAATGTTGTTTGGAGTCACGCACACAGCCCGTTTTGGAGTTGCACACCCAAAGCGTTCACACCAGGGGGCCACGCTTGGAGTCACGCACCCAGGGCCTTCACACCAGGGGGCCACGCCGAATCGCGACTCCAAATTTTTCCATTAAAAAAATTTGCTCCTAACACTAATTTATATTCTCCCGGGGGACCCCATCCCCTGGGGCCTATACATAATGGTGGAGACCGTGGGGGGAGGCCCAATGCCCCCACGGTCCCGCAGGCTCCCCGCGTCCTTCGGTGGCTGGCATTGCTTTTCCACATGGGGAGCTGCTAACATACAGCTCCCCGTGTGGAAAAGTAATCTGGGTTGCATTTTGGAAGAGAGAGCAGGTTTCCTGCTCTCTCTTCCAAAATCCAAAACAAGTTTGCTATGGGCAGGGCAGGAGCGACGTGGCTCCCCCCCCCCCCCCTGCCATACATGGCTTGTGAGGGGTGAAACCCCAAAACCAGGATGTGTGTTTCCGGTCCAGGGAGGACCTGGCTTGGCAGTTTGGGCTGGACTGTTTGAATGATTCACAGGGTCAAGACTGATTTGCATATGGCAAGGTCTGAACTGGGGTGGCATAGTCAGCAAAAGAATGATCGATTTAACCCAGATCTCTTGACTGGAGGTGAATGTTTTGATTTTTTCTGCATTCCGTCCATCAATTGTGTGTCTTTGGCTTACTCGCCCTAAGTGTGCTGGGTATGACCATTAATTGTGTGTCTTTTGCTTCCTCGTCCTAAGTTCACTGAGTATGCCCATACGTGGGTCACTGTGCCACTTGATTCAAGCTATCCTGGCTGATGAGGGGTGAAACCCCGAACCGGTCCTAGGCTGCTTGATTTTTGTCCAGGGAGGACCTGGTGTGGCAGTTCAGGCTGGACTGTTCTTATGAGGCAGAAGGTCAAGACTGATTTGCATATGGCCAGGTCTGAACTGGGGTGGCATGGTGAGCAAAAGCATGATGGATTTAACCCAGATCTCTTAACTGGGGGTGAATGTTTTGATTTGTTCTGCATTCCGTCCATCAAATGGGTGTTGTGGTGGTGTGCATGTGCTGGTGAGTGATGCTCAGGCTTATGCTGCTGTGGTGCTGCACTGATGCTGAGTTGGTGAGGAGGTGGTGTTGCACTTGTGCAACGCAAAGTTTGTCTCCCAGGCATGCCGTTTCTGTTATCAGCACTTCTGCTCCTTTTATCAACAAGAGGCGTTGAAGTATGATTGGCAAAATATCGTAGTTTGCAAATGTTTTCCATATAATTATAGCTCTGCCGTATTTGCTACACAATACATAATCTGACGATTTTAACAAAACAATTGTTTGCAGCTCAAACGGATTAAAAGTTACAAATAAATGTGACTTTTGATGCTGCAAAGTAGAGGGCCCTTTTTGCAAAGGTTGACTGGTCACCTTTCTCATTGCTGTGCTGCATTTGTATGTTACACTTGTACTAATGAGGCAAAATCTTTGCACAGACTGTTAGTATTTGTAAAAATGTAAAAATAAAAAAGTAGCAGAAAATGTACTGCATTGCACTGCAACCTTTTTTGCTGGATAATTTAGTCAACACAGCAACTTAATTTTGTCCTCCATTGCTGCATAATTCCAGTGGCCCCAAAGCAGACACATTTTTTTTTTTAAGTGCTGGGCATTAAGCGAAGAGACGGTGAAGTTTACGAACTTAGTTTGGTGTGCATGCAATCATGCATTGACAAATCCCTGGTGAGTTGCACTACTACTGCTGAAATGAGGCCCATGAAGGTACCAATGGGTGAGTAGGACTGGCCTCAGGGGTCCTGTGACCTCAGTGACAGTGTCACTGTGGGTTTATGGAGTGCTGCTTCGTTATCCCACATCTGTCACCATGAGGGTCCACCTTATTTATTTATTTTTTTATTTTATTTTAATTATTTATATAGCGCAGCTGATACCTTGCAGGCTTCCTGGCGCTGGAGAATACTTTACTGAGGAAGAGACCGAGGTATGTAGAGGCGGGGAGGTCTAAGGGAAAAGCCAGGTCTTGATGCGCTTCCTAAATGGAAGAAGTTGCGGGATCTGGCGTATGTCAATGGGCAGGCTGTTCCATATTTTGGCGGCTGCGACCCTAAAGGATCTACCCCCAGTTCTGGCTTTATTGTATCTGGGCACCCTTACCAGATTCGCCGAGGATTATCGCAGATCTCTGGCGGGAGTATACCACTGAAACAGGGCTTGCAAGGGCCTGGGCCCGAGTCCATGCAGAGCCCTGAATACAATGCAGAGGGACTTGAAAGCCACCCGCTGCTTTAGGGGTAGCCAATGCAGTTCGGCCAATGCCGCTGTGGCCGAAGACCTTCTCGACCAGCCAAGAGCCAGCTTGGCCGCGGCTGATTGAATTCGCTGCAACCGGTCCAGTAACGTGACAGGGGACTCAAGGAGCAGGGCGTTGCAGTAGTCAAGGCGACTCAGAATCGTACACCTGACTACCAACGCCCGGGCTTGTGCAGGGAGAAGTGGCATAATTTTTCGCAGGGAGCGTAGCAAAGCCGTGCAGATCCCCACTGTTTTTGCAACCTGGGTTTCCATACTCAGCTTGTTATTGAGCATGACCCCCAGGTTGCGGACCGAAGAGACAGGTTTAGGTTCCTCCCTTGTCTCAGGAGGCCAGAAGTCAATCGGGAACTGGCAAGATAGAGTGGTGCCAGCACAGAACAGAACCTCTGTTTTGGAGGCGTTAAATTGAAGAGAGTTCCTATGGAGCCATCCAGCCGTTTCTCTAAGACACTCATGGAAGGAGGTCAGAGGGATGGAGTCTTCTCCTTCCCAGGAGAGAATGAGCTGGGTGTCGTCTGCATAATTAATTGTTTTTAACCCGAATGACTTAATTAATGTGATCAGTGGTTTAAGGTACACATTAAAAAGGATGGGACTAATGGAAGATCCCTGGGGAACTCCCTGTGGCACAGGTGAGAAGGCGGATTGGAATGGGGGGAGGGAGACAGCCTGTCTCCTGTCCTGCAGGTAAGAGTGAAACCAAAGCAAAGCTGTGCCTTCCACACCAGCTTCCCTGAGTCTCAGCAACAACGTCCTATGGTTGACCGTGTCGAATGCGGCAGACAGGTCCAGCAGTATTAATGCTACTGGCTGGCCCCTGTCTGCACGCATGCGAAGATCCTCCATGGCTGTTAAAACCGCAGTTTCGGTGCCGTGGGCAGGGCGGAAACCGAACTGGAGATCGTCTAAAAGGTTGTTCTGCTCAAGATGAATGGAAAGGCAAGAACTGACCCATCGTTCCACTACTTTCACAGGGAAAGGCAGTAGGGAGATGGGTCGATAGTTAGAAAGACAATCTGGGCTCAGGGAGGGTTTCTTCAAGAGCGGAGTTACAAGCGCCTGTTTCCACGGGGTTGGGACGTAGCCACATTGCAGAGACTGGTTGCATATTTGGCGCAGGATGCCAAAAAGTTCTGTTCCAGAGCTTTTCCAAATTTTTGGAGGCAGAGGGTCGAGCGGGGAACCCGAGGTGATTCCGAGCGTCAGGTTTTCAAACTCGGGTTCAGAGATCTTAGGAAATTCTCGCAGTCTAGCCGGTAAGCTGGAGGATCGAGGCGGCAAATCATGAGGGCAGGTACTGGCTCCCTGGGTGTTGGCATCTCCCAGTAAGGGGGGGGGTCTTCAAGTTTTGAATAATGATATTGATTTTATTAATGAAAAAAGTTGCCAGATTATCGCAGAGGGCTTGGGTGGGAGGCTGCGTCGACGTGGCGCATTCTGGGTGAGTTAGATTTCTAAGTATCTGGAAAATACTTTTTGAACTGTTGGTGGCGTTGGTAATAGTAGAACAGTAGTAGTTAGCCTTTTCTTGGACAATGGCAGTTTTGTACGCCCGAAGGTTGTTTTTCCAGAGAATTTTGTTGGAGTCGAGATAGCCTTGTCTCCACTTTCTCTCAGATTGTCTGCAGGCCAGCTTAAGGGCTCTCAATGAGTCGTTAAAACAGGGGGCGGCTGCTCTTCTCCTTGGTTTACATTTTTTCAGAGGGACGAGACGCTCTGAAGTATTGGTGATCTTGGTGCAGAGGGACAAGTAGTTGTCCTCCACCGACCGGGCGGTGGAGAAGCTATCTCCCACCTCAAAAACGGGGCCGGCCAGTCTCAGTTTATCCAAGGCTTTCCAATCTCTATACAGACGGTCAGGTGCGGCACTGAGTGACGGTTTGTTGGCTCTGCCGCTGGCTATGTGAAATTTGATAAGCGCATGATCAGTCCAGCACATAAGCAGGATGTCGCTCAGGAAAACTAACTGGGTGGAGGAAAAAATTAAATCGAGCCTGTTGGTGCTAAGACACCAGGGCTTCTAAGGTCTAGCAAGGTCTTCTAAGGTCTAGCATGTGAATGTGCTCCCTTAGGAGAGTGGTCTGGTGGACAGGTTATGAAGGCTGAACCTGGTTCCCCAGTTCCAAATTAGGCAGCTTTGAACAAAGTACCATATCCTCTCCCCCACTGAAAAAAACTCACACTGCCTTCAGCTACAACCCAGTTGTGTACCGCTATGAACACGAGTTAGAGGGTAGACCAGTTGTGTACCGCTATGAACACGAGTTAGAGGGTAGATTTGGAGTTGGAGGGTGGAGTTGGAGTTGGAGGGTGGAGTTGGAGTTGGAGGGTGGATTTGGAGGGTGGATTTGGAGTTGGAGGGTATATTTGGAATTGAAGGGTGGAGTTGGAGGGTGGAGTTGGAGTTGGAGGGTGGATTTGTAGTTGGAGGGTGGATTTGGAGTTGGAGGATGGATTTGGAGTTGCAGGGTGATTTTGGGGTTGGAGGGTGGATTTGGAGTTGGAGGGTGGAGTTGGAGGGTGGAGTTGGAGGGTGGAGTTGAAGGGTAGAGTTGGAGGGTGGATTTGGAGTTGGATGGTGGATTTGGAGTTGGAGGGTGGAGTTTAAGGGTGGAGCTGGAGGGTGGAGTTAGAGGGTAGATTTGGAGTTGGAGGGTGGAGTTGGAGTTGGAGTTGGAGGGTGGATTTGGAGTTGGAGGGTGGAGTTGGAGTTGGAGGGAGGAGTTGGAGTTGGAGTTGGAGGGTGGAGTTGGAGGGTGGAGTTGGAGGGTAGAGTTGGAGGGTGGATTTGGAGTTGGAGGGTGGATTTGGTGTTGGAGGGTGGAGATGGAGGGTAGATTTGGAGGTTGAGGGTAGATTTGGAGTTAGAGGGTGGAGTTGAAGGGTAGAGTTGAAGGGTGGATTTAGAGCTGGAGGGTGGATTTGGAGTTAGAGGGTGGATTTGGAGTTGGAGGGTGGATTTGGAAGGTGGAGTTGGAGGGTGGAGTTGGAGGGTTGAGTTGGAGAAGGGAGTTGGAGGGTGGAGTTGGAGGCTGGATTTGGAGTTGGAGGGTGGAGTTAGAGTTGGAGGGTGGATTTGGAGTTGGAGGGTGGATTTGGAGTTGGAGAGTGGAGTTAGAGTTGGAGGGTGGATTTGGAGTTGGAGGGTGGATTTGGAGTTTGAGGGTTGATTTGGAGGGTGTATTTGGAATTGGAGGGTGGATTTGGAAGGTGGAGTTGGAGTTGGAGGGTGGAGTTGGAGGGTGGAGTTGGAGGGTGGAGTTAGAGGAAGGAGTTGGAGGGTGGAGTTGGAGGGTGAATTTGGAGTTGGAGGGTGGATTTGGAGTTGGAGGGTGGAGTTGGAGGGTGGATTTGGAGTTGGAGGTGGATTTGGAGTTGGAGGGTGGATTTGGAGTTGGAGGGTTGAGTTGGAGGGTGTATTTGGAATTGGAGGGTGGATTTGGAGTTGGAAGGTGGAATTGGAGTTGGAGGGTGGAGTTGGAGGGTGGAGTTGGAGGGTGGAGTTAGAGGAAGGAGTTGGAGGGTGGAGTTGGAGGGTGAATTTGGAGTTGGAGGGTGGATTTGGAGTTGGAGGGTGGAGTTGGAGGGTAGAGTTAGAGTTGGAGGGTGGATTTGGAGTTGGAGGGTGGATTTGGAGTTGGAGCGTGGAGTTAGAGTTGGAGGGTGGATTTGGAGTTGGAGGGTGGATTTGGAGTTGGAGGGTTGAGTTGGAGGGTGTATTTGGAATTGGAGGGTGGATTTGGAGTTGGCAGGTGGAGTTGGAGTTGGAGGGTGGAGTTGAAGGGTGGAGTTGGAGGGTGGAGTTAGAGGAAGGAGTTGGAGGGTGGAGTTGGAGGGTGAATTTGGAGTTGGAGGGTGCATTTGGAGTTGGAGTGTGGATTTGGAGTTGGAGGGAGGATTTGGAATTGACGGGTGGAGTTGGAGGGTGAAGATGGAGGGTGTATTTTGATTTGGAAGGTGGATTTGAAGTTGGAAGGTGGACTTGGAGTTGCAGGAAGGATTTGGAGTTGGATGGTAGATTTGGAGTTGGAGGGTGGATTTGGAGTTGGAGGTTGGAGTTGGAGGGTGGATTTGGAGTTGGAGGGTGGATTTGGAGTTGGAGGGTAGATTTGGAGTTGGAGGGTGGAGTTGGAGGGTGCAGTTGGAGGGTGGATTTGGAGTTGGAGGGTGGATTTGGAGTTGGAGGGTGGATTTGGAGTAGGAGGGTGGAGTTGTAGGGTGGAGTTGGAGGGTGGATTTGGAGTTGGATGGAGGATTTGGAGTTGGAGGGTGAAGTTGGAGGGTGGAGTTGGAGGGTGGAGTTGGAGGGTTGAGTTGGAGGGTGGAGTTCGAGGGTGGAGTTGGAGGTCGGATTTGGAGTTGCAGGGTGGATTTGGAGTTGGGGGTAGATTTGGAGTTGGAGGGTGGAGTTGGAGTTGGAGGGTGGTTTGGAGAGTGGATTTGGAGTTGGAGGGTGGGTTTGGAGTTGGGGGGTGGAGTAAGAGTTGGAGGGTGGATTTGGAGTTGGAGGGTGGATTTGGAGTTGGAGGGTGGAGTTGGAGGATGGATTTTGAGGGTGGATTGGAGGGTGGAGTTGGAGGGTGGATTGGGAGTTGGAGGGTGGATTTGGAGTTGGAGGGTGGATTTGGAGTTGGAGGGTGGATTTGGAGTTGGATGGTGGATTTGGAGTTGGAGGGTTGAGTTGGAGGGTGGATTTGGAGTTGGGGGGTGGATTTGGAGTTAGAGGGTGGATTTGGAGATGGAGGGGAAAGTTGGAGGGTGGAGTTGAAGGGTGGATTTGGAGTTGGAGGGTGGATTTGGAGTTGGAGGGTGGAGTTGGGGATGGATTTGGAGTTGGAGGGTGTATTTGGAGTTGGAGGGTGGATTTGGAATTGGAGGGTGGAGTTGGAGTTGGAGGGTGTGTTTGGATTTGGAGGGTGGATTTGGAGTTGGAGGGTAGAGTTGGAGGGTGGATTTCGAGTTGGAGGATGGATTTGGAGTTGGAGGGTGGAGATGGAGGGTGGAGTTGGAGTTGGAGGGTGGAGTTGGAGTTGGAAGGTGGAGTTGGAGTTGGAAGGTGGATTTGGAGTTGGAGGGTGGAGTTGGAGTTGGAGGTTGGAGTTGGAGGGTGGATTTGGAGTTGGAGGGTGGATTTGGAGTTGGAGGGTAGATTTGGAGTTGGAGGGTGGAGTTGGAGGGTGGAGTGGGAAGGTGGATTTGGAGTTGGAGGGTAGATTTGGAGTTGGAGGGTGGATTTAGAGTAGGAGGGTAGAGTTGGAGAGTGGATTTGGAGTTGGAGGCAGGATTTGGAGTTGGAGGGTGGAGTTGGGGGTTGAGTTGGAGGGTGGAGCCAGAGGGTGGTTTTGGAGGGTAGATTTGGAGTTGGAGGGTGGAGTTGGAGTTGGAGGATGGAGTTGGAGGGTGGATTTGGAGTGGGAGGGTGGAGTTAGTGTTGGAGGGTGGATTTGGAGTTGGAGGGTGGAGTTGGAGGGTAGAGTTGGAGGGTGAAGTTGGAGTTGGAGGTTGGAGTTGGAGGGTGGATTTGGAGTAGGAGGGTGGATTTGGAATTGGAGGATAGATTTGCAGTTGGAGGGTGGAGTTGGAGATTGGAGTTGGAGGGTGGATTTGGAGTTGGAGGGTGGATTTGGAGTTGGAGGGTGAATGAGTTGGAGGGTGGATTTGGAATTGGAGGATAGATTTGGAGTTGGAGGGTGGAGTTGGAGATTGGAGTTGGAGGGTGGATTTGGAGTTGGAGGGTGGATTTGGAGTTGGAGGGTGAATGAGTTGGAGGGTGGATTTGGAGTTGGAGAGTGGAGTTGGAGTTGGAGGATATATTTGGAGTTGGAGGGTGGATTTGGAGTTGGAGGGTGGATTTGGAGTTGGAGGGTGGAGTTGGAGGGTGGAGTTGTAGGATGGAGGGTGGAGTTGGAGGGTGGATTTGGAGTTGGAGGGTGGAGTTGGAGGGTGGAGGGTGGAGTTGGAGGGTGGATTTGGAGTTGGAGGGTGGATTTGGATGGTGGATTTTGAGGGTGGGGCTGGGGGGTGGATTTGGAGTTGGAGGGTGGAGTTGTAGGGTGGGGTTGGAGGGTGGATTTGGTGTTGGAGGGTGGATTTGGAGTTGGAGAGTGGAGTTGGAGGGTAGAGTTGGAGTGTGGATTTGGAGTTGGAGGGTGGATTTGGAGTTGGAGGGTGGATTTGGAGGGTGGAGTTGGAGGGTGGAGTTGGAGAGTGGATTTGGAGTTGGAGGGAAGATTTGGAGTTGGAGGGTGGAGTTGCAGGGTGGATTGGGAGTTGGAGGGTGGATTTGGAGTTGGAGGGTGGATTTGGAGTTGGAGGGGGGATTTGAAGTTGGAGGGTGGATTTGGAAGGTAGAGTTAGAGGGTGGATTTGGAGTTGGAGGGTGGATTTGAAGTTGGAGGGTGGATTTGGAGTTGGAGGGTGGATTTGGAGTTGGAGGGTGGATTTGGAGTTGGAGGGTGGATTTGGAGGGTGGAGTTGAAGGTTGGAGTTGGAGGGTGGAGTTGGAGGGTGGATTTGGAGTTGAAGGGAGGATTTGGAGTTGGAGGGTCGAGTTGGAGGATTGAGTTGGAGAGTGGAGTTGGAGGGTGGAGTTGGAGGTTGGATTTGCAGTTGGAGGGTGGAGTTGGGGTTGGAGGGTGGATTTGGAGTTGGAGGGTTGAGTTAGAGTTGTAGGATATATTTGGAGTTGGAGGGTGGATTTGGAGTTGGAGGGTTGAATGGAGGGTGGATTTGGAGTTGGAGGGTGGATTTGGAGTAGGAGGGTGGAGTTGGAGGTTTGAGTTGGAGGGTGGAGTTGGTGTTGGAGGGTGGATTTGGAGTTGGAGGGTGGAGTTGGAGAGTGGATTTGGAATTGGAGGGTGGATTTGGTGTTGGAGGGTGTATTTGGTATTGGAGGGTGGAGTTGGAGTTAGAGGGTGTGTATTTGGGGATGGAGGGTGGATTTGGAGTTGGAAGGTGGATTTGGAGTTGGAGGGTAGATTTGGAGTTGGAGGGCGGATTTAAAGTTGCAGGGTGGATTTGGAGTTGGAGGGTGGATTTGGAGTTGGAGGGTGGATTTGAAGTTGGAGGGTGGATTTGGAGTTGGAGGGTGGAGTTGGAGTTGAAGGGTGGAGTTGGAGTTGGAAGGTGGAGTTGGAGTTGGAGGGTGGATTTGGAGTTGGAGGGTGGATTTGGAGTTGGAGGGTGGAGTTGGAGTTGGAGGGTGGAGTTGGAGTGTGGAGTTGGAGGGTGGAGTTGGAGGGTGGAGTTGGAGGGTGGATTTAGAGTTGGAGGGTGGAATTGGAGTTGGAGGGTGGAGTTGGAGTTGGAGGTTGGAGTTGGAGGGTGGAGTTGGAGGGTGTATTTGGATTTGGAAGGTGGATTTGAAGTTGGAAGGTGGACTTGGAGGGTAGATTTGTAGTTGGGGGTGGATTTAGAGTTGCAGGAAGGATTTGGAGTTGGATGCTAGATTTGGAGTTGGAAGGTTGATTTGGAGTTGGAGGTTGGAGTTGGAGGGTGGATTTGGAGTTGGAGGGTGGATTTGGAGTTGGAGGGTAGATTTAGAGTTGGAGGGTGGAGTCGGAGGGTGGACTTGGAGGGTGGATTTGGAGTTGGAGGGTGGATTTGGAGTTGGAGGTTGGATTTGGAGTAGGAGGGTGGAGTTGTAGGGTGGAGTTGTAGGGTGGATTTGGAGTTGGAGGGAGGATTTGGAGTTGGAGGGTGAAGTTGGAGGGTGGAGTTGGAGGGTGTAGTTGGAGGGTTGAGTTGGAGGGTGGAGTTGGAGGGTTGAGTTGGAGGGTGGAGTTCGAGGGTGGAGTTGGAGGGTGGATTTGGAGTTGCAGGGTGGATTTAGAGTTGGAGGGTGGATTTGGAGTTGGAGGGTGGAGTTGGAGGGTGGTTTGGAAGGTGGATTTGGAGTTGGAGGGTGGATTTGGAGTTGGAGGGTGGAGTTAGAGTTGGAGGGTGGATTTGGAGTTGGAGGGTGGATTTGGAGTTGGAGGGTGGAGTTGGAGGGTGGATTTCGAGGGTGGATTTGGAGGGTGGAGTTGGAAGGTGGATTGGGAGTTGGGGGGTGGATTTGGAGTTGGAGGGTTGATTTGGAGTTGGAGGGTGGAGTTTGAGTTGGAGGGTGGATTTGGAGTTGGATGGTGGATTTGGAGATGGACGGTTGAGTTGGAGGGTGAGTTGGAGGGTGGATTTGGAGTTGGAGGGTGGATTTGGAGTTAGAGGGTAGATTTGGAGATGGAGGGTGAAGTTGGAGGGTGGAGTTGGAGGGTGGATCTGGAGTTGGAGGGTGGATTTGGAGTTGGAGGGTGGAGTTTGAGGGTGGATTTGGAGTTGTAGGGTGGATTTGGAATTGGAGGGTGGAGTTGGAGTGGGAGGGTGTGTTCGGATTTGGAGGGTGGATTTAGAGTTGGAGGGTAGAGTTGGAGGGTGGATTTGGAGTTGGAGGGTGGATTTGGAGTTGGAGGGTGGAGTTGGAGTTGGAGGGTGGAGTTGGAAGGTGGAGTTGGAGCTGGATGGTGGGTTTGGAATTGGAGGGTGGAGTTGTAGTGGGAGGGTGTGTTCGGATTTGGAGGGTGGATTTGGAGTTGGAGGGTAGAGTTGGAGGGTGGATTTGGAGTTGGAGGGTGGATTTGGAGTTGGAGGGTGGAGTTGGAGGGTGGAGTTGGAAGGTGGAGTTGGAGTTGGAAGGTGGATTTGGAGTTGGAGGCTGGAGTTGGAGTTGGAGGGTGGAGTTGGAGTATGGAGTTGGAGTTGGAGGGTGGAGTTTGAGGGTGGAGTTGGAGGGTGGATTTAGAGTTGGAGGGTGGAGTTCGAGTTTGAGGGTGGAGTTGGAGTTGGAGGTTGGAGTTGGAGGGTGGATTTGGAGTTGGAGGGTAGATTTGGATTTGGAGGGTGGAGTAGGAAGGTGGATTTGGAGTTGGAGGGTGGATTTGGAGTTGCAGGGTGGATTTAGAGTAGGAGGGTGGAGTTGGAGAGTTGATTTGGAGTTGGAGGCAGGATTTGGAGTTGGAGGGTGGAGTTGGAGGCTGGAGTTGGGGGTTGAGTTGGAGGGTGGAGTTGGAGGGTGGTTTTGGAGCATGGAGTTGGAGGGTGGATTTGGAGTTGGAGGGTGGATTTGGAGTAGGAGGGTGGAGTTGGAGGGTGGATTTGGAGTTGGATGGAGGATTTGGAGTTGGAGGGTGAAGTTGGAGGGTGGAGTTGGAGGGTGGAGTTGGAGGGTTGAGTTGGAGGGTGGAGTTCGAGGGTGGAGTTGGAGGTCGGATTTGGAGTTGCAGGGTGGATTTGGAGTTGGGGGTGGATTTGGAGTTGGAGGGTGGAGTTGGAGTTGGAGGGTGGTTTGGAGAGTGGATTTGGAGTTGGAGGTGGGTTTGGAGTTGGGGGGTGGAGTAAGAGTTGGAGGGTGGATTTGGAGTTGGAGGGTGGATTTGGAGTTGGAGGGTGGAGTTGGAGGGTGGAGTTGGAGGATGGATTTTGAGGGTGGATTGGAGGGTGGAGTTGGAGGGTGGATTTGGAGTTGGAGGGTGGAGTTGGAGGGTAGAGTTAGAGTTGGAGGGTGGATTTGGAGTTGGAGGGTGGATTTGGAGTTGGAGCGTGGAGTTAGAGTTGGAGGGTGGATTTGGAGTTGGAGGGTGGATTTGGAGTTGGAGGGTTGAGTTGGAGGGTGTATTTGGAATTGGAGGGTGGATTTGGAGTTGGAAGGTGGAGTTGGAGTTGGAGGGTGGAGTTGAAGGGTGGAGTTGGAGGGTGGATTTGGAGTTGGAGGGAGGATTTGGAATTGACGGGTGGAGTTGGAGGGTGAAGATGGAGGGTGTATTTTGATTTGGAAGGTGGATTTGAAGTTGGAAGGTGGACTTGGAGTTGCAGGAAGGATTTGGAGTTGGATGGTAGATTTGGAGTTGGAGGGTGGATTTGGAGTTGGAGGTTGGAGTTGGAGGGTGGATTTGGAGTTGGAGGGTGGATTTGGAGTTGGAGGGTAGATTTGGAGTTGGAGGGTGGAGTTGGAGGGTGCAGTTGGAGGGTGGATTTGGAGTTGGAGGGTGGATTTGGAGTTGGAGGGTGGATTTGGAGTAGGAGGGTGGAGTTGTAGGGTGGAGTTGGAGGGTGGATTTGGAGTTGGATGGAGGATTTGGAGTTGGAGGGTGAAGTTGGAGGGTGGAGTTGGAGGGTGGAGTTGGAGGGTTGAGTTGGAGGGTGGAGTTTGAGGGTGGAGTTGGAGGTCGGATTTGGAGTTGCAGGGTGGATTTGGAGTTGGGGGTGGATTTGGAGTTGGAGGGTGGAGTTGGAGTTGGAGGGTGGTTTGGAGAGTGGATTTGGAGTTGGAGGGTGGGTTTGGAGTTGGGGGGTGGAGTAAGAGTTGGAGGGTGGATTTGGAGTTGGAGGGTGGATTTGGAGTTGGAGGGTGGAGTTGGAGGGTGGAGTTGGAGGATGGATTTTGAGGGTGGATTGGAGGGTGGAGTTGGAGGGTGGATTGGGAGTTGGAGGGTGGATTTGGAGTTGGAGGGTGGATTTGGAGTTGGAGGGTGGATTTGGAGTTGGATGGTGGATTTGGAGTTGGAGGGTTGAGTTGGAGGGTGGATTTGGAGTTGGGGGTGGATTTGGAGTTAGAGGGTGGATTTGGAGATGGAGGGGAAAGTTGGAGGGTGGAGTTGAAGGGTGGATTTGGAGTTGGAGGGTGGATTTGGAGTTGGAGGGTGGAGTTGGGGATGGATTTGGAGTTGGAGGGTGTATTTGGAGTTGGAGGGTGGATTTGGAATTGGAGGGTGGAGTTGGAGTTGGAGGGTGTGTTTGGATTTGGAGGGTGGATTTGGAGTTGGAGGGTAGAGTTGGAGGGTGGATTTCGAGTTGGAGGATGGATTTGGAGTTGGAGGGTGGAGATGGAGGGTGGAGTTGGAGGGTGGAGTTGGAGTTGGAAGGTGGAGTTGGAGTTGGAAGGTGGATTTGGAGTTGGAGGGTGGAGTTGGAGTTGGAGGTTGGAGTTGGAGGGTGGATTTGGAGTTGGAGGGTGGATTTGGAGTTGGAGGGTAGATTTGGAGTTGGAGGGTGGAGTTGGAGGGTGGAGTGGGAAGGTGGATTTGGAGTTGGAGGGTAGATTTGGAGTTGGAGGGTGGATTTAGAGTAGGAGGGTAGAGTTGGAGAGTGGATTTGGAGTTGGAGGCAGGATTTGGAGTTGGAGGGTGGAGTTGGGGGTTGAGTTGGAGGGTGGAGCCAGAGGGTGGTTTTGGAGGGTAGATTTGGAGTTGGAGGGTGGAGTTGGAGTTGGAGGATGGAGTTGGAGGGTGGATTTGGAGTGGGAGGGTGGAGTTAGTGTTGGAGGGTGGATTTGGAGTTGGAGGGTGGAGTTGGAGGGTAGAGTTGGAGGGTGAAGTTGGAGTTGGAGGTTGGAGTTGGAGGGTGGATTTGGAGTAGGAGGGTGGATTTGGAATTGGAGGATAGATTTGCAGTTGGAGGGTGGAGTTGGAGATTGGAGTTGGAGGGTGGATTTGGAGTTGGAGGGTGGATTTGGAGTTGGAGGGTGAATGAGTTGGAGGGTGGATTTGGAATTGGAGGATAGATTTGGATTTGGAGTTGGAGGGTGGATTTGGAGTTGGAGGGTGAATGAGTTGGAGGGTGGATTTGGAGTTGGAGAGTGGAGTTGGAGTTGGAGGATATATTTGGAGTTGGAGGGTGGATTTGGAGTTGGAGGGTGGATTTGGAGTTGGAGGGTGGAGTTGGAGGGTGGAGTTGTAGGATGGAGGGTGGAGTTGGAGGGTGGATTTGGAGTTGGAGGGTGGAGTTGGAGGGTGGAGGGTGGAGTTGGAGGGTGGATTTGGATGGTGGATTTTGAGGGTGGGGCTGGGGGGGTGGATTTGGAGTTGGAGGGTGGAGTTGTAGGGTGGGGTTGGAGGGTGGATTTGGTGTTGGAGGGTGGATTTGGAGTTGGAGAGTGGAGTTGGAGGGTAGAGTTGGAGTGTGGATTTGGAGTTGGAGGGTGGATTTGGAGTTGGAGGGTGGATTTGGAGGGTGGAGTTGGAGGGTGGAGTTGGAGAGTGGATTTGGAGTTGGAGGGAAGATTTGGAGTTGGAGGGTGGAGTTGCAGGGTGGATTGGGAGTTGGAGGGTGGATTTGGAGTTGGAGGGTGGATTTGGAGTTGGAGGGGGGATTTGAAGTTGGAGGGTGGATTTGGAAGGTAGAGTTAGAGGGTGGATTTGGAGTTGGAGGGTGGATTTGAAGTTGGAGGGTGGATTTGGAGTTGGAGGGTGGATTTGGAGTTGGAGGGTGGATTTGGAGTTGGAGGGTGGATTTGGAGGGTGGAGTTGAAGGTTGGAGTTGGAGGGTGGAGTTGGAGGGTGGATTTGGAGTTGAAGGGAGGATTTGGAGTTGGAGGGTCGAGTTGGAGGATTGAGTTGGAGAGTGGAGTTGGAGGGTGGAGTTGGAGGTTGGATTTGCAGTTGGAGGGTGGAGTTGGGGTTGGAGGGTGGATTTGGAGTTGGAGGGTTGAGTTAGAGTTGTAGGATATATTTGGAGTTGGAGGGTGGATTTGGAGTTGGAGGGTTGAATGGAGGGTGGATTTGGAGTTGGAGGGTGGATTTGGAGTAGGAGGGTGGAGTTGGAGGTTTGAGTTGGAGGGTGGAGTTGGTGTTGGAGGGTGGATTTGGAGTTGGAGGGTGGAGTTGGAGAGTGGATTTGGAATTGGAGGGTGGATTTGGTGTTGGAGGGTGTATTTGGTATTGGAGGGTGGAGTTGGAGTTAGAGGGTGTGTATTTGGAGATGGAGGGTGGATTTGGAGTTGGAAGGTGGATTTGGAGTTGGAGGGTAGATTTGGAGTTGGAGGGCGGATTTAAAGTTGCAGGGTGGATTTGGAGTTGGAGGGTGGATTTGGAGTTGGAGGGTGGATTTGAAGTTGGAGGGTGGATTTGGAGTTGGAGGGTGGAGTTGGAGTTGAAGGGTGGAGTTGGAGTTGGAAGGTGGAGTTGGAGTTGGAGGGTGGATTTGGAGTTGGAGGGTGGATTTGGAGTTGGAGGGTGGAGTTGGAGTTGGAGGGTGGAGTTGGAGTGTGGAGTTGGAGGGTGGAGTTGGAGGGTGGAGTTGGAGGGTGGATTTAGAGTTGGAGGGTGGAATTGGAGTTGGAGGGTGGAGTTGGAGTTGGAGGTTGGAGTTGGAGGGTGGAGTTGGAGGGTGTATTTGGATTTGGAAGGTGGATTTGAAGTTGGAAGGTGGACTTGGAGGGTAGATTTGTAGTTGGGGGTGTGTTCGGATTTGGAGGGTGGATTTGGAGTTGGAGGGTAGAGTTGGAGGGTGGATTTGGAGTTGGAGGGAGGATTTGGAGTTGGAGGGTGAAGTTGGAGGGTGGAGTTGGAGGGTGTAGTTGGAGGGTTGAGTTGGAGGGTGGAGTTGGAGGGTTGAGTTGGAGGGTGGAGTTCGAGGGTGGAGTTGGAGGGTGGATTTGGAGTTGCAGGGTGGATTTAGAGTTGGAGGGTGGATTTGGAGTTGGAGGGTGGAGTTGGAGGGTGGTTTGGAAGGTGGATTTGGAGTTGGAGGGTGGATTTGGAGTTGGAGGGTGGAGTTAGAGTTGGAGGGTGGATTTGGAGTTGGAGGGTGGATTTGGAGTTGGAGGGTGGAGTTGGAGGGTGGATTTCGAGGGTGGATTTGGAGGGTGGAGTTGGAAGGTGGATTGGGAGTTGGGGGGTGGATTTGGAGTTGGAGGGTTGATTTGGAGTTGGAGGGTGGAGTTTGAGTTGGAGGGTGGATTTGGAGTTGGATGGTGGATTTGGAGATGGACGGTTGAGTTGGAGGGTGAGTTGGAGGGTGGATTTGGAGTTGGAGGGTGGATTTGGAGTTAGAGGGTAGATTTGGAGATGGAGGGTGAAGTTGGAGGGTGGAGTTGGAGGGTGGATCTGGAGTTGGAGGGTGGATTTGGAGTTGGAGGGTGGAGTTTGAGGGTGGATTTGGAGTTGTAGGGTGGATTTGGAGTTGGTGGGTGGATTTGGAATTGGAGGGTGGAGTTGGAGTGGGAGGGTGTTTTCGGATTTGGAGGGTGGATTTAGAGTTGGAGGGTAGAGTTGGAGGGTGGATTTGGAGTTGGAGGGTGGATTTGGAGTTGGAGGGTGGAGTTGGAGTTGGAGGGTGGAGTTGGAAGGTGGAGTTGGAGCTGGATGGTGGGTTTGGAATTGGAGGGTGGAGTTGTAGTGGGAGGGTGTGTTCGGATTTGGAGGGTGGATTTGGAGTTGGAGGGTAGAGTTGGAGGGTGGATTTGGAGTTGGAGGGTGGATTTGGAGTTGGAGGGTGGAGTTGGAGGGTGGAGTTGGAAGGTGGAGTTGGAGTTGGAAGGTGGATTTGGAGTTGGAGGCTGGAGTTGGAGTTGGAGGGTGGAGTTGGAGTATGGAGTTGGAGTTGGAGGGTGGAGTTTGAGGGTGGAGTTGGAGGGTGGATTTAGAGTTGGAGGGTGGAGTTCGAGTTTGAGGGTGGAGTTGGAGTTGGAGGTTGGAGTTGGAGGGTGGATTTGGAGTTGGAGGGTAGATTTGGATTTGGAGGGTGGAGTAGGAAGGTGGATTTGGAGTTGGAGGGTGGATTTGGAGTTGCAGGGTGGATTTAGAGTAGGAGGGTGGAGTTGGAGAGTGGATTTGGAGTTGGAGGCAGGATTTGGAGTTGGAGGGTGGAGTTGGAGGCTGGAGTTGGGGGTTGAGTTGGAGTGTGGAGTTGGAGGGTGGTTTTGGAGCATGGAGTTGGAGGGTGGATTTGGAGTTGGAGGGTGGATTTGGAGTAGGAGGGTGGAGTTGTAGGGTGGAGTTGGAGGGTGGATTTGGAGTTGGATGGAGGATTTGGAGTTGGAGGGTGAAGTTGGAGGGTGGAGTTGGAGGGTGGAGTTGGAGGGTTGAGTTGGAGGGTGGAGTTCGAGGGTGGAGTTGGAGGTCGGATTTGGAGTTGCAGGGTGGATTTGGAGTTGGGGGTGGATTTGGAGTTGGAGGGTGGAGTTGGAGTTGGAGGGTGGTTTGGAGAGTGGATTTGGAGTTGGAGGTGGGTTTGGAGTTGGGGGGTGGAGTAAGAGTTGGAGGGTGGATTTGGAGTTGGAGGGTGGATTTGGAGTTGGAGGGTGGAGTTGGAGGGTGGAGTTGGAGGATGGATTTTGAGGGTGGATTGGAGGGTGGAGTTGGAGGGTGGATTGGGAGTTGGAGGGTGGATTTGGAGTTGGAGGGTGGATTTGGAGTTGGAGGGTGGATTTGGAGTTGGATGGTGGATTTGGAGTTGGAGGGTTGAGTTGGAGGGTGGATTTGGAGTTGGGGGGTGGATTTGGAGTTAGAGGGTGGATTTGGAGATGGAGGGGAAAGTTGGAGGGTGGAGTTGAAGGGTGGATTTGGAGTTGGAGGGTGGATTTGGAGTTGGAGGGTGGAGTTGGGGATGGATTTGGAGTTGGAGGGTGTATTTGGAGTTGGAGGGTGGATTTGGAATTGGAGGGTGGAGTTGGAGTTGGAGGGTGTGTTTGGATTTGGAGGGTGGATTTGGAGTTGGAGGGTAGAGTTGGAGGGTGGATTTCGAGTTGGAGGATGGATTTGGAGTTGGAGGGTGGAGATGGAGGGTGGAGTTGGAGTTGGAGGGTGGAGTTGGAGTTGGAAGGTGGAGTTGGAGTTGGAAGGTGGATTTGGAGTTGGAGGGTGGAGTTGGAGTTGGAGGTTGGAGTTGGAGGGTGGATTTGGAGTTGGAGGGTGGATTTGGAGTTGGAGGGTAGATTTGGAGTTGGAGGGTGGATTTAGAGTAGGAGGGTAGAGTTGGAGAGTGGATTTGGAGTTGGAGGCAGGATTTGGAGTTGGAGGGTGGAGTTGGGGGTTGAGTTGGAGGGTGGAGCCAGAGGGTGGTTTTGGAGGGTAGATTTGGAGTTGGAGGGTGGAGTTGGAGTTGGAGGATGGAGTTGGAGGGTGGATTTGGAGTGGGAGGGTGGAGTTAGTGTTGGAGGGTGGATTTGGAGTTGGAGGGTGGAGTTGGAGGGTAGAGTTGGAGGGTGAAGTTGGAGTTGGAGGTTGGAGTTGGAGGGTGGATTTGGAGTAGGAGGGTGGATTTGGAATTGGAGGATAGATTTGCAGTTGGAGGGTGGAGTTGGAGATTGGAGTTGGAGGGTGGATTTGGAGTTGGAGGGTGGATTTGGAGTTGGAGGGTGAATGAGTTGGAGGGTGGATTTGGAATTGGAGGATAGATTTGGAGTTGGAGGGTGGAGTTGGAGATTGGAGTTGGAGGGTGGATTTGGAGTTGGAGGGTGGATTTGGAGTTTGAGGGTGAATGAGTTGGAGGGTGGATTTGGAGTTGGAGAGTGGAGTTGGAGTTGGAGGATATATTTGGAGTTGGGGGGTGGATTTGGAGTTGGAGGGTGGATTTGGAGTTGGAGGGTGGAGTTGGAGGGTGGAGTTGTAGGATGGAGGGTGGAGTTGGAGGGTGGATTTGGAGTTGGAGGGTGGAGTTGGAGGGTGGAGGGTGGAGTTGGAGGGTGGATTTGGAGTTGGAGGGTGGATTTGGATGGTGGATTTTGAGGGTGGGGCTGGGGGGTGGATTTGGAGTTGGAGGGTGGAGTTGTAGGGTGGGGTTGGAGGGTGGATTTGGTGTTGGAGGGTGGATTTGGAGTTGGAGAGTGGAGTTGGAGGGTAGAGTTGGAGTGTGGATTTGGAGTTGGAGGGTGGATTTGGAGTTCGAGGGTGGATTTGGAGGGTGGAGTTGGAGGGTGGAGTTGGAGAGTGGATTTGGAGTTGGAGGGAAGATTTGGAGTTGGAGGGTGGAGTTGCAGGGTGGATTGGGAGTTGGAGGGTGGATTTGGAGTTGGAGGGTGGATTTGGAGTTGGAGGGGGGATTTGAAGTTGGAGGGTGGATTTGGAAGGTAGAGTTAGAGGGTGGATTTGGAGTTGGAGGGTGGATTTGAAGTTGGAGGGTGGATTTGGAGTTGGAGGGTGGATTTGGAGTTGGAGGGTGGATTTGGAGTTGGAGGGTGGATTTGGAGGGTGGAGTTGAAGGTTGGAGTTGGAGGGTGGAGTTGGAGGGTGGATTTGGAGTTGAAGGGAGGATTTGGAGTTGGAGGGTCGAGTTGGAGGATTGAGTTGGAGAGTGGAGTTGGAGGGTGGAGTTGGAGGTTGGATTTGCAGTTGGAGGGTGGAGTTGGGGTTGGAGGGTGGATTTGGAGTTGGAGGGTTGAGTTAGAGTTGTAGGATATATTTGGAGTTGGAGGGTGGATTTGGAGTTGGAGGGTTGAATGGAGGGTGGATTTGGAGTTGGAGGGTGGATTTGGAGTAGGAGGGTGGAGGTGGAGGTTTGAGTTGGAGGGTGGAGTTGGTGTTGGAGGGTGGATTTGGAGTTGGAGGGTGGAGTTGGAGAGTGGATTTGGAATTGGAGGGTGGATTTGGTGTTGGAGGGTGTATTTGGTATTGGAGGGTGGAGTTGGAGTTAGAGGGTGTGTATTTGGAGATGGAGGGTGGATTCGGAGTTGGAAGGTGGATTTGGAGTTGGAGGGTAGATTTGGAGTTGGAGGGCGGATTTAAAGTTGCAGGGTGGATTTGGAGTTGGAGGGTGGATTTGGAGTTGGAGGGTGGATTTGAAGTTGGAGGGTGGATTTGGAGTTGGAGGGTGGAGTTGGAGTTGAAGGGTGGAGTTGGAGTTGGAAGGTGGAGTTGGAGTTGGAGGGTGGATTTGGAGTTGGAGGGTGGATTTGGAGTTGGAGGGTGGAGTTGGAGTTGGAGGGTGGAGTTGGAGTGTGGAGTTGGAGGGTGGAGTTGGAGGGTGGAGTTGGAGGGTGGATTTAGAGTTGGAGGGTGGAATTGGAGTTGGAGGGTGGAGTTGGAGTTGGAGGTTGGAGTTGGAGGGTGGAGTTGGAGGGTGTATTTGGATTTGGAAGGTGGATTTGAAGTTGGAAGGTGGACTTGGAGGGTAGATTTGTAGTTGGGGGTGGATTTAGAGTTGCAGGAAGGATTTGGAGTTGGATGCTAGATTTGGAGTTGGAAGGTTGATTTGGAGTTGGAGGTTGGAGTTGGAGGGTGGATTTGGAGTTGGAGGGTGGATTTGGAGTTGGAGGGTAGATTTAGAGTTGGAGGGTGGAGTCGGAGGGTGGACTTGGAGGGTGGATTTGGAGTTGGAGGGTGGATTTGGAGTTGGAGGGTGGATTTGGAGTAGGAGGGTGGAGTTGTAGGGTGGAGTTGTAGGGTGGATTTGGAGTTGGAGGGAGGATTTGGAGTTGGAGGGTGAAGTTGGAGGGTGGAGTTGGAGGGTGTAGTTGGAGGGTTGAGTTGGAGGGTGGAGTTGGAGGGTTGAGTTGGAGGGTGGAGTTCGAGGGTGGAGTTGGAGGGTGGATTTGGAGTTGCAGGGTGGATTTAGAGTTGGAGGGTGGATTTGGAGTTGGAGGGTGGAGTTGGAGGGTGGTTTGGAAGGTGGATTTGGAGTTGGAGGGTGGATTTGGAGTTGGAGGGTGGAGTTAGAGTTGGAGGGTGGATTTGGAGTTGGGGGGTGGATTTGGAGTTGGAGGGTGGAGTTGGAGGGTGGATTTCGAGGGTGGATTTGGAGGGTGGAGTTGGAAGGTGGATTGGGAGTTGGGGGGTGGATTTGGAGTTGGAGGGTTGATTTGGAGTTGGAGGGTGGAGTTTGAGTTGGAGGGTGGATTTGGAGTTGGATGGTGGATTTGGAGATGGACGGTTGAGTTGGAGGGTGAGTTGGAGGGTGGATTTGGAGTTGGAGGGTGGATTTGGAGTTAGAGGGTAGATTTGGAGATGGAGGGTGAAGTTGGAGGGTGGAGTTGGAGGGTGGATCTGGAGTTGGAGGGTGGATTTGGAGTTGGAGGGTGGAGTTTGAGGGTGGATTTGGAGTTGTAGGGTGGATTTGGAGTTGGTGGGTGGATTTGGAATTGGAGGGTGGAGTTGGAGTGGGAGGGTGTGTTCGGATTTGGAGGGTGGATTTAGAGTTGGAGGGTAGAGTTGGAGGGTGGATTTGGAGTTGGAGGGTGGATTTGGAGTTGGAGGGTGGAGTTGGAGTTGGAGGGTGGAGTTGGAAGGTGGAGTTGGAGCTGGATGGTGGGTTTGGAATTGGAGGGTGGAGTTGTAGTGGGAGGGTGTGTTCAGATTTGGAGGGTGGATTTGGAGTTGGAGGGTAGAGTTGGAGGGTGGATTTGGAGTTGGAGGGTGGATTTGGAGTTGGAGGGTGGAGTTGGAGGGTGGAGTTGGAAGGTGGAGTTGGAGTTGGAAGGTGGATTTGGAGTTGGAGGCTGGAGTTGGAGTTGGAGGGTGGAGTTGGAGTATGGAGTTGGAGTTGGAGGGTGGAGTTTGAGGGTGGAGTTGGAGGGTGGATTTAGAGTTGGAGGGTGGAGTTCGAGTTTGAGGGTGGAGTTGGAGTTGGAGGTTGGAGTTGGAGGGTGGATTTGGAGTTGGAGGGTAGATTTGGATTTGGAGGGTGGAGTAGGAAGGTGGATTTGGAGTTGGAGGGTGGATTTGGAGTTGCAGGGTGGATTTAGAGTAGGAGGGTGGAGTTGGAGAGTGGATTTGGAGTTGGAGGCAGGATTTGGAGTTGGAGGGTGGAGTTGGAGGCTGGAGTTGGGAGTTGAGTTGGAGGGTGGAGTTGGAGGATGGTTTTGGAGCATGGAGTTGGAGGGTGGATTTGGAGTTGGAGGGTGGATTTGGAGTGGGAGGGTGGAGTTAGAGTTGGAGGGTGGATTTGGAGTTGGAGGGTGGAGTTGGAGGGTAGAGTTGGAGGGTGACGTTGGAGTTTGAGGTTAGAGTTGGAGGGTGGATTTGGAGTTGGAGGGTGGATTTGGAATTGGAGGGTAGAGTTGGAGTTGGAGGGTGTGTTTGGATTTGGAGGGTGGATTTGGAGTTGGAGGGTAGAGTTGGAGGTTGGATTTGAAGTTGGAGGGTGGATTTGGAGTTGGAGGGTGGAGTTGGAAGGTGGAGTAGGAAGGTGGATTTGGAGTTGGAGGGTGGAGTTTGAGGGTGGAGTTGGAGGGTGGATTTAGAGTTGGAGGGTGGAGTTGGAGTTGGAGGGTGGATTTGGAGTTGGAGGGTGGATTTGGAGTTGGAGGGTAGATTTTGAGTTGGAGGGTAGAGTTGGAGGGTGGAGTAGGAAGGTGGATTTGGAGTTGGAGGGTGGATTTGGAGTTGGAGGGTGGATTTAGAGTAGGAGGGTGGAGTTGGAGAGTGGATTTGGAGTTGGAGGCAGGATTTGGAGTTGGAGGGTGGAGTTGGGGTTTGAGTTGGAGGGTGGAGCCAGAGGGTGGTTTTGGAGGGTAGATTTGAAGTTGGAGGGTGGAGTTGGAGTTGGAGGATGGAGTTGTAGGGTGGATTGGGAGTTGGAGGGTGGATTTGGAGTGGGAGGGTGGAGTTAAAGTTGGAGGGTGGATGTGGAGTTGGAGGGTGGAGTTGGAGGGTAGAGTTGGAGGGTGAAGTTGGAGTTGGAGGTTGGAGTTGGAGGGTGGATTTGGAGTTGGAGGGTGGATTTGGAGTTGGAGCGTGGAGTTAGAGTTGGAGGGTGGATTTGGAATTGGAGGGTGGATTTGGAGTTGGAGGGTTGAGTTGGAGGGTGTATTTGGAATTGGAGGGTGGATTTGGAGTTGGAAGGTGGAGTTGGAGTTGGAGGGTGGAGTTGAAGGGTGGAGTTGGAGCGTGGAGTTAGAGGAAGGAGTTGGAGGTTGGAGTTGGAGGGTGAATTTGGAGTTGGAGGGTGGATTTGGAGTTGGAGGGTGGATTTGGAGTTGGAGGGTGGATTTGGAGTTGGAGGGTGGATTTGGAATTGACGGGTGGAGTTGGAGGGTGAAGATGGAGGGTGTATTTTGATTTGGAAGGTGGATTTGAAGTTGGAAGGTGGACTTGGAGTTGGAGGGTAGATTTGTAGTTGGAGGGTGGATTTAGAGTTGCAGGAAGGATTTGGAGTTGGATGGTAGATTTGGAGTTGGAGGGTGGATTTGGAGGGTGGATTTGGAGTTGGAGGGTGGAGTTGGAGGGTGACGTTCGAGTTTGACGTTAGAGTTGGAGGGTGGATTTGGAGTTGGAGGGTGGATTTGGAATTGGAGGGTAGAGTTGGAGTTGGAGGGTGTGTTTGGATTTGGAGGGTGGATTTGGAGTTGGAGGGTAGAGTTGGAGGTTGGATTTGAAGTTGGAGGGTGGATTTGGAGTTGGAGGGTGGAGTTGGAGGGTGGAGTTGGAGTTGGAGGGTGGAGTTGGAGTTGGAAGGTGGAGTTGGAGTTGGAGGGTGGAGTTGGAGTTGGAGGTTGGATTTAGAGTTGGAGGGTGGATTTGGAGTTGGAGGGTAGATTTGGAGTTGGAGGGTGGAGTTGGAGGGTGGAGTAGGAAGGTGGATTTGGAGTTGGAGGGTGGAGTTTGAGGGTGGAGTTGGAGGGTGGATTTAGAGTTGGAGGGTGGAGTTGGAGTTGGAGGTTGGAGTTGGAGGGTGGATTTGGAGTTGGAGGGTGGATTTGGAGTTGGGGGGTAGATTTTGAGTTGGAGGGTAGAGTTGGAGGGTGGAGTAGGAAGGTGGATTTGGAGTTGGAGGGTGGATTTGTATTTGGAGGGTGGAGTTGGAGGGTGGAGTTGGAAGGTGGAGTTGGAGTTGGAAGGTGGATTTGGAGTTGGAGGCTGGAGTTGGAGTTGGAGGGTGGAGTTGGAGTGGGAGGGTGTGTTCGGATTTGGAGGGTGGATTTAGAGTTGGAGGGTGGATTTGGAGTTGGAGGGTGGATTTGGAGTTGGAGGGTGGAGATGGAGTTGGAGGGTGGAGTTGGAAGGTGGAGTTGGAGCTGGATGGTGGGTTTGGAATTGGAGGGTGGAGTTGTAGTGGGAGGGTGTGTTCGGATTTGGAGGGTGGATTTGGAGTTGGAGGGTAGAGTTGGAGGGTGGATTTGGAGTTGGAGGGTGGATTTGGAGTTGGAGGGTGGAGTTGGAGGGTGGAGTTGGAAGGTGGAGTTGGAGTTGGAAGGTGGATTTGGAGTTGGAGGCTGGAGTTGGAGTTGGAGGGTGGAGTTGGAGTATGGAGTTGGAGTTGGAGGGTGGAGTTTGAGGGTGGAGTTGGAGGGTGGATTTAGAGTTGGAGGGTGGAGTTCGAGTTGGAGGGTGGAGTTGGAGTTGGAGGTTGGAGTTGGAGGGTGGATTTGGAGTTGGAGGGTGGATTTGGAGTTGCAGGGTGGATTTAGAGTAGGAGGGTGGAGTTGGAGAGTGGATTTGGAGTTGGAGGCAGGATTTGGAGTTGGAGGGTGGAGTTGGAGGCTGGAGTTGGGGGTTGAGTTGGAGGGTTGAGTTGGAGGGTGGTTTTGGAGGGTGGAGTTGGAGGGTAGATTTGGAGTTGGAGGGTGGAGTTAGAGTTGGAGCATGGAGTTGGAGGGTGGATTTGGAGTTGGAGGGTGGATTTGGAGTGGGAGGGTGGAGTTAGAGTTGGAGGGTGGATTTGGAGTTGGAGGGTGGAGTTGGAGGGTAGAGTTGGAGGGTGACGTTGGAGTTTGAGGTTAGAGTTGGAGGGTGGATTTGGAGTTGGAGGGTGGATTTGTAATTGGAGGGTAGAGTTGGAGTTGGAGGGTGTGTTTGGATTTGGAGGGTGGATTTGGAGTTGGAGGGTAGAGTTGGAGGTTGGATTTGAAGTTGGAGGGTGGATTTGGAGTTGGAGGGTGGAGTTGGAGGGTGGAGTTGGAGTTGGAGGGTGGAGTTGGAGTTGGAAGGTGGAGTTGGAGTTGGAGGTTGGAGTTGGAGTTGGAGGTTGGATTTGGAGTTGGAGGGTGGATTTGGAGTTGGAGGGTAGATTTGGAGTTGGAGGGTGGAGTTGGAGGGTGGAGTAGGAAGGTGGATTTGGAGTTGGAGGGTGGAGTTTGAGGGTGGAGTTGGAGGGTGGATTTAGAGTTGGAGGGTGGAGTTGGAGTTGGAGGTTGGAGTTGGAGGGTGGATTTGGAGTTGGAGGGTGGATTTGGAGTTGAAGGGTAGATTTTGAGTTGGAGGGTAGAGTTGGAGGGTGGAGTAGGAAGGTGGATTTGGAGTTGGAGGGTGGATTTAGAGTAGGAGGGTGGAGTTGGAGAGCGGATTTGGAGTTGGAGGCCGGATTTGGAGTTGGAGGGTGGAGTTGGGGTTTGAGTTGGAGGGTGGAGCCAGAGGGTGGTTTTGGAGGGTAGATTTGGAGTTGGAGGGTGGAGTTGGAGTTGGAGGATGGAGTTGTAGGGTGGATTGGGAGTTGGAGGGTGGATTTGGAGTGGGAGGGTGGAGTTAGAGTTGGAGGGTGGATGTGGAGTTGGAGGGAGGAGTTGGAGGGTAGAGTTGGAGGGTGAAGTTGGAGTTGGAGGTTGGAGTTGGAGGGTGGATTTGGAGTTGGAGGGTGGATTTGGAGTTGGAGCGTGGAGTTAGAGTTGGAGGGTGTATTTGGAATTGGAGGGTGGATTTGGAGTTGGAGGGTTGAGTTGGAGGGTGTATTTGGAATTGGAGGGTGGATTTGGAGTTGGAAGGTGGAGTTGGAGTTGGAGGGTGGAGTTGAAGGGTGGAGTTGGAGCGTGGAGTTAGAGGAAGGAGTTGGAGGGTGGAGTTGGAGGGTGAATTTGGAGTTGGAGGGTGGATTTGGAGTTGGAGGGTGGAGTTGGAGGGTGGATTTGGAGTTGGAGGGTGGATTTGGAGTTGGAGGGTGGATTTGGAATTGACGGGTGGAGTTGGAGGGTGAAGATGGAGGGTGTATTTTGATTTGGAAGGTGGATTTGAAGTTGGAAGGTGGACTTGGAGTTGGAGGGTAGATTTGTAGTTGGAGGGTGGATTTAGAGTTGCAGGAAGGATTTGGAGTTGGATGGTAGATTTGGAGTTGGAGGGTGGATTTGGAGGGTGGATTTGGAGTTGGAGGGTAGAGTTGGAGGGTGACGTTAGAGTTTGACGTTAGAGTTGGAGGGTGGATTTGGAGTTGGAGGGTGGATTTGGAATTGGAGGGTAGAGTTGGAGGTTGGATTTGAAGTTGGAGGGTGGATTTGGAGTTGGAGGGTGGAGT
>NW_028250461.1:0-15423 GCF_964263255.1 Lissotriton vulgaris
CTGGGGCTCCGCTGAGTGATGCTGTGGTGGTGCTGAGTGGTGCTGTGGTAGTGCTGAGTGGTGCTTGGGTGGTGCTGAGTGATGCTGTGGTGGTGCTGAGTGATGCTGTGGTGGTGTTGAGTGATGCTGTGGTGGTGCTGAGTGATAATGTGGTGGTGCTGAGTGGTGCTGTGGTGGTGCTGAGTGGTGCTGAGTGATAATGTGGTGGTGCTGAGTGATAATGTGGTGGTTCTGAGTGATGTTGGGGTAGTGCTGAGTGGTGTTGTGGTAGGGCTGAGTGATGCTGGGGGGGCACTGAGTGATGCTGTGGTGGTGCTGAGTGGTGCTGTGGTGGTGCTGAGTGGTGCTGTGGTGGTGCTGAGTGGTGCTGTGGTGTTGCTGAGTGGTGCTGTGGTGGTGCTGAGTGGTGCTGTGGTGGTGCGCAGTGATGCTGGGGCGGTGCTGAGTGATGCTGTGGTGGTGCCAAGTGATGCTGGGGTGGCACTGAGTGATGCTGTGGTAGTGCTGAGTGGTGCTGTGGTGGTTCTGAATGATGTGTGGTGGTGCTGAGTGGTGCTGTGGTGGTGCTGAGTGATGCTGTGGTGGTGCTGAGTGATGCTGTGGTGGTGCTGAGTGATAATGTGGTGGTGCTGAGTGGTGCTGTGGTAGGGCTGAGTGGTGCTGTGTTGGTGCTGAGTGGTGCTGTGGTGCTGCTTAGTGGTGCTGTGGTGGTGCTGAGTGATAATGTGGTGGTGCTGAGTGGTAATGTGGTGGTACTGAGTGATGCTGGGGTGGCACTGAGTGATGCTGTGGTGGTGCTGAGTGGTGCTGTGGTGGTGCTGTGGTGGTGCTGAGTGATGCTGGGGTGGCACTGAGTGATGCTGTGGTGGCGCTGAGTGGTGCTGTGGTTGTGCTGTGGTGGTGCTGAGTGATGCTGGGGTGGCGCTGAGTGGTGCTGTGGTGGTGCTGAGTGATGCTGTGGTGGTGCTGAGTGGTGCTGTGGTGGTGCTGAGTGGTGCTGTGGTGGTGGTGAGTGGTGCTGTGGTGGTGCTGAGTGAATCTGTGGTGGTGCTGAGTGATGCTGGGGTGGCGCTGAGTGATGCTGGGGTGGCACTGAGTGATGCTGTGGTGATGGTGAGTGATGCTGGGGTGATGCTGGGGTGGCGTTGAGTGATGCTGGGGTGGCGCTGAGTGATGCTGGGGTGGCGCTGAGTGATGCTGGGGTGGCGCTGAGTGATGCTGGGGTGGCGCTGAGTGATGCTGGGGTGGCGCTGAGTGATGCTGGGGTGGCGCTGGGTGGTGCTGTGGTGGTGCTGAGTGATGCCTCGGTTGTGCTGAGTGGTGCTGTGGTGGTGCTGAGTGGAGCTGTGGTGGTGCTGAGTGATAATGTGGTGGTGCTGAGTGATGCTGGGGTGGTGCTGAGTGGTGCTGTGGTGGTGCTGAGTGATGCTGTGGTGGTGCTGAGTGGTGCTGTGGTGGTGATGAGTGGTGCTGTGGTGGTGCTGAGTGGTGCTGTGGTGGTGCTGAGTGAATCTGTGGTGGTGCTGAGTGATGCTGGGGTGGCGCTGAGTGATGCTGGGGTGGCACTGAGTGATGCTGTGGTGATGCTGAGTGATGCTGGGGTGATGCTGGGGTGGCGTTGAGTGATGCTGGGGTGGCGCTGAGTGATGCTGGGGTGGCGCTGAGTGATGCTGGGGTGGCGCTGAGTGATGCTGGGGTGGCGCTGAGTGATGCTGGGGTGGCGCTGGGTGGTGCTGTGGTGGTGCTGAGTGATGCCTCGGTTGTGCTGAGTGGTGCTGTGGTGGTGCTGAGTGGAGCTGTGGTGGTGCTGAGTGATAATGTGGTGGTGCTGAGTGATGCTGTGGTGGTGCTGAGTGTTGCTCGGGTGGCGCTGAGTGATGCTGGGGTGGCGCTGAGTGATGCTGGGGTGGAGCTGAGTGATGCTGGGGTGGCGCTGAGTGATGCTGGGGTGGTGCTGAGTGATGCTGTGGTGGCGCTGAGTGATGCTGGGGTGGCGCTGAGTGATGCTGGGGTGGCGCTGAGTGATGCTGGGGTGGCGCTGGGTGGTGCTATGGTGGTGCTGAGTGATAATGTGGTGGTGCTGAGTGATAATGTGGTGGTGCTGAGTGATAATGTGGTGTGCTGAGTGATGCTGGGGTAGCGCTGAGTGATGATGTGGTGATGCAGAGGGCAGAAAGGCACAAAAAACGAGTCTAACAGAGGGCAGAAGGGCAGAATAACAAGGGAAAAACTAGTCTAACAGAGGGCAGAAGGGCACAAAAAACGAGTCTAACAGGGGGCAGAAAGGCACAAAAAACGAGTCTAGCAGTGGGCACAAAGGCACAAAAACCGAATCTAACAGAGGGCACAAAGGCACAAAAAACGAGTCTAACAGAGGGCATAAGGGCAGAAAAACAAGGGAAAACGAGTCTAACAGAGGGCAGAAAGGCACAAAAAAACGAGTCAAAAACGAGTCTAACAGAGGGCAGAAAGGCACAAAAAACACGGAGATGTGAAAGAGGATCAAAAATAAAAACAAGCATTTGCAATGCAATAGGTCTCGCATTAGGAAAGTTTGAGCTATTGGTCTTGTAAATGACAATTTTTTATTTTTTTATTTGTGTTGTTTTTGAAAATAGCTAAATTTATAGCTTTGTCATTTACAATGCCAATAGTTATAACTTTCGCAAATGTGACACCTATAGCATTTGTAATGCAACATGTTTTGTATTTACGTGACTTAGATGTATTGATATTACAAATAACAATGGCTTTTAATTTTTTTTAAATAATTAATACTTAAATAAAAGTGATTGTAATTTATAATGGCAATAGCTTAAACTTTTGTAAAGAACTTTTGTGAAGATTATGTTCAGTGTATTTTATTGTGAGGAAAATCCAAGAACAGAAGTGAAATATTAACATCTTTTTGTGACATTTGTAATAAAGCTTGAAACATTGAGAGAACATATTTGAACCAGTGATGCTGTGGTGGTGCTGTGGTTACGCTGAGTGATGCTGTGGTTATGCTGAGTGATGCTGTGGTTGTGCTGAGTGATGCTGTGGTTGTGCTGAGTGATGCTGTGGTTGAGCTGAGTGGTGCTGTGGTTGCACTGAGTGGTGCTGCTGAGTGGTGCTGTGGTGATGCTAAGTGATGCTGTGGTGGTGCTGAGTGATGCTGTGGTGGTGCTGAGTGGTGCTGTGGTGGTGCTGGGTGGTGCTGTGGTGGTGCTGTGGTGGTGCTGGGGTGGTGCTGAGTGATGCTGTGGTGGTGCTGAGTGGTACTTTGGTGGTGCTGAGTGATAATGTGGTGGTGCTGAGTGATAATGTGGTGGTGCTGAGTGATAATGTGGTGGTGCTGAGTGGTGCTGTGGTGGTGCTGAGTGATGCTGTGGTTGCGCTGAGTGATGCTGTGGTTGTGGTGAGTGATGCTGTGGTTGTGCTGAGTGATGCTGTGGTTGCGCTGAGTGGTGATGTGGTGGTGCTGAGTGGTGCTGTGGTGGTGCTAAGTGATGCTGTGGTGGTGCTGGGTGGTGCTGTGGTGGTGCTGAGTGGTGCTGAGTGGTGCTGTGGTGGTGCTGGGTGGTGCTGTGGTGGTGCTGAGTGATGCTGTGGTTGCGCTGAGTGAGGCTGTGGTTGCGCTGAGTGAGGCTGTGGGTGTGCTGAGTGATGCTGTTGTGCTGAGTGATGCTGTGGTTGCGCTGAGTAGTGATTTGGTGGTGCTGAGTGGTGCTGTGGTGGTGCTGAGTGATGCTGTGGTGGTGGTGGGTGGTGCTGTGGTGGTGCTGGGTGGTGCTTTGGTGGTGCTGTGGTGGTTCTGAGTGATGCTGTGGTGGTGCGGAGTGGTGCTGTGGTGGTGCTTCGCAGTTTGGAACAAAACAAACAGGGCTCATGTATGGGGGCACAGAATGAAAATAATGCGAGCATCCTGCGAATTTGCAAACTGGCAACTGAACTAAGGGTTTTGATTGCTGTATCAATTTTTTTAGAATCTGAATGGGGAAGAGAATTAGGGTTATGAAACTGGCAGAGTGCTGCGTTAAAATCGGTGTTAGAGTGTCACTTTTTTAAATATTATTTTTTAGTAGTCAGTGTTTTTCAGGGAAAAACACATTAATATGCTTCCGAAAATGGGACAGTGTGATCACATATGTGATTTTGTGTGTCTTTATGGATCGTACATCTGAAAAAAATATAATGTAAAGCCTTCCGAGGCAACATTATGTAAGGTCTGTTTTACACGTGCTTGCTTAGTTATAGAACAGAAAGATTATATGAGGTATTTTCAAGCTGTGCCTGAGACGCAGAGACAACATTATATAAGACTTGTACAATCTGCTTACGAAGGTCAGGCTCTATTCTGTAGGCCACTGCCTATCTCTGCGTGAGGCAAGGCCCTTACTATCAGCGCTCACGACACAGCTGCAGGATTGTGAAAAGGTGCTTTGTGTCTTTGCCTACAATGGTTGTTGTTCGTTCTCAGACATCAAGGTGTCTGTGCCCCACCTCACCAAACACACGTGAGAAAAGCTTCAGGGTTTGGATGGACGGCTTGGATAATTACTTTTGGTCCTGAATGCCTACATCTTCCTTTATGTGTTTATTCATTATTTTTGCGTATAGCAATGGAATAAAGCACATGCAAAAATCAAAAACTGTCAAAACACAGAGATCTGGTGTTGGCTACTGGCCTTTTGCCTTTGCCAGTGGTTTTGTTGTCCGTGAATAGTTTTTCCGTGAAAATACAAATTGTACGTAAACAAACGTTTTCTAAAAGTCTATAAATACATGTCTTTTATTCCTTTGCTATCCCAGGTCCCGAATTTTACGAAGACATTGAAGAAACTGAAAGCAAGCAGGGGTGTAATAATCTGGTTTACTTTCTGTAGTTTCTACTCTTAGCCCCTCGGACAGACCTTCATAAACAAACAGAAGGCGAGAGAGAGGCTAATGCAACAAGCAATGTCCTGAGCAAATGGTGGGGGCCTGAAGCAATGGAGTGGGAGAGGTGAGGGGGGAGTCACGGGGAGATTAAGGGACAGAAGGGGCACGGCCTGGCTGCCGTGAAGTGCAGGCGGGGGGGGGGCGGGGAGCAGAGCCTTTGAAGAGCCAGAGTCACGGCCTGCGTCTGTGAATAAGTGAAGTGAATAATTAGGGGAGGAGAACTGGCAGGCTGATAGGCAGAAGGCTCAGGCATGCTCGTGCACGAGGCGTGCACTTCCCAAAATCCTGCTGGGGAGAGCCCTTGGCCTTAAGCACTGGTTTAGCTGCATTAGGGCTCTTTTTCCTATTCCTGCGGAATAGGAAAGGGGCGATCCCTAATAAAAGTACACTGGGAGGCCGTGGGCAGCAACAGCAGGGGTGAATAATTAGGGGTGGGAGGAGAAATGCGAGACACGGCCTGGCGGCCGTGAAAGTGAAAGTACGGCCGGCCGTGGGCAGCTACAGCAGGGGTGAATAATTAGGGGGGGAGGAGAAATGCCTGAGGCCGAGCACACGCTGGGGGAAGCTTCAGATGCCTGTGGGAGGGAGGCTAATGGCTTTGATGTGGACGCGCGTTCCGCCCCAGTGCACAACACGAACTGTAGGAAATCCGCGATAGTTTCAGACCTTGGTTTAGCCTCTATACTCTCGTCCTATTATCCCTTGGGGGTAATTAATGGGATGAGACCTAAAAATTATAGGCCATTAAATCAAACACAAAAGTTATTTATTGGTATAGGAACACAAAATTTGGTCAAGCTGGGGAGCCGGGATCGATACCGGGATTTCTGGTTTGACATTGTGCAATTCACCCATAATCATTTGTTTTTCACTCCCGTTAATGCAAAAGGTAAATACATTGCCTTAAATGGTTACTGCATGATAGAGTATGGGTGACAGGCAGAAGTCACATGAAAGTTTGGCACATCTTGGGCTCAAAGGGAAGCTCGGGGTGACCCAGATCCAGGCATCTTACTCTAGCCTGGATCGAGTGTCGTTGGCTCCCCTACATAGGATCCCACTAGCCAACTGCATAAAAAGACCTTGTGAACTTTGAGGGAACCCTGTATGAGTGTTCACCTAGAAGATTCCATTATTCCCAGTGCCTGAAGGTGGGCCTAATCCCCATCAAAGATAGCCAAGACCAGCGTTTCATGCCTCAAGAGATGGGTAACCAGAACGCTTTACTGTGTGCACCAAAATAAGGGGTTGTAGTATTCACAACTGAAGTCTATAGTCAATTGGAGGAAGGTTTAGTTCCTTGCTTATGCAAAACAGGCGTAGGTCGTACAGAACTGGCTGTTCTTTTCGCAGAACGGCAGGTCATACCACTCAGAGGGATGGTGGGCACTGCACTGCTTGCACATAGATTGGGTCATCTCTGGCCTCGCCTACTGGGATAGGAAACTCTGGTATACACTCTGAATGTCACTCCACTGAGGAGGAGCTGTAGGGCATCAGGTACTACATATTAAGAGGAAAATCATGGCCATGAAAATAAAGTCACTAGAACTCTGGCTTGAAAAACATGTCACACAAGTACAGCCTCAATCCAGAGAGTGCAGCCTGTATACAGACATAATATCGACAACAAAAATATCGAGGTAGTTAAATATCGAGTTTAAAATATCGAGTAGACAGAATATCGATAAGACAGAATATAGACTACAAAAATATCGAATAGAAGGACAATAATATCGATTAAAAAATATAGAATGGACAGAATATCGAATGGACAGAATATAGACAACAGAAATATCGAGGGACAGAATATGGGCAAACACAAATATAGATGGATAGAATATAGACAACAAAAATATCGAATTTTTAGGTAAGTAACTAAGTCAATTTATGGTATTTTTGCGTAATATAATTCTGGAGCGGGTTGTGGGTTTATAGGGGAATAGGGTGGGAAGTAATTTAATTATATTTATTTAAATATTGTAACTTCTTGGTATTTATGTACGATTAATTGTTAATTAATTATTAATTGGCAATTAATTAAAATATAATTGGTAATTATTTTTATTAATTGATTAATTGATAATTATGTGATTTTTATTTATTTATTTTCTGGAGCAGGTTGTGAGTCTATAGGGGAATAGGGTGGGAAGTAATTTAATTACAATTAATTAATTATTTTAAATTATTGGTATTTATGTACAATTAATTGTTAATTAATTATTGATTGGAAAGTAATTAAAATATAATTGGTAATTAATTTTTATTAATTGATTAATTGATAATTATGTGAATTTTATTTATTTATTCTCTGGAGCGGGTTGTGGGTTTATAGGGGAATAGGGTGGGAAGTAATTTAATTATATTTAATTAAATACTTTAATTTATTGGTATTTATGTATAATTAATTGGTAATTAATTATTGATTGGAAATTAATTCAAATATAATTGGTAATTATTTTATTAATTGATTAATTGATAATTATGTGAATTGTATTTATCTATGTTCTGGAGCGGGTTGTGGGTTTATAGGGTAATAGGGTGGGAAGTAATTTAATTATAATTAAATAAATATATTAATTTATTTGTATTTATTTACAATTAATTGTTTATTATTTTTTTATTGGCAATTAATTAAATTATAATTATTAATTAATTATTATTAATTGATAATTATGTTAATTTTATTCATTTATTTTCTGGAGTGGGTTGTGGGTTTATAGGGGAATAGGGTGGGAAGTAATTTAATATAAATAATTTAATAATTTTCTTTGTATAGGTATTTATTTAGATTTAATTGTAATTTAATTTGTAATTGGTAATTATTTGATTTTAATTGGTAATTAATTTTTATTAATTGATTAATTGATAATTATGTTAATTTTATGTGTATAATTTTTGTAGTGGGTTGTGGGTTTATAGGGGAATTGGGTGGGAAGTAATTTAATTGTAATTAATTACATTTATTAATATATACATTGGTATTTATTTTGAATTAATTAATTATTTTTAAATGTTTTAATAATTAATTGTTATTTGTAAATATTTTGTATTAATAGGTAAATATTTTTTAGTAATTAAATTAATTTTATTATTTTAAATTCAATAAATATTATAATATCTTAAATTTGGAATTAATTTTAATTAATTTGTAATTGGTATTAATATTTAAATTATTTTCAAATATATATGAAGTATTTACTTTCCCTACTGTTGCACTCACTGGAGAGGGAATAGTCATTTTTTCCCCTACAATATACAACGCTTACCCTACTGGTGCACTCACTGGAGTGGGAATAGTAATTTTTACCCCTACGCTATCCAACGCTTTCCCTACTGTTGCACTCACTGGAGTGGGAACAGTAAGTTTTTACCCCTACGCTATAGAACACTTTCCCTACTGTTGCACTCACTGGAGTGGTAATAGTAATTTTTACCCCTACGCTATCCAACCCTTTCCCTACTGTTGCACTCACTGGAGTGGGAATAGTAATTTTTACCCCTACGCTATCCAACGGTTTCCCTACTGTTGCACTCTCTGGAGTGGGAATAGTAATTTTTACCCCTACGCTATCCAACGCTTTCCCCACTGTTGCACTCTCTAGAGTGGGAATAGTAATTTTACCCTCCTACTATCCAACGCTTTCCCTACTCTTGCACTCTCTGGAGTTGGAATCGTAATTTTTACCCCTACGTTATCCAACACTTTCCCTACTGTTGTACTCACTGGAGTGGGAATAGTAATTTTTACCCTCTCACTATCCAACGCTTTCCCTACTGTTGCACTCTCTGGTGTGGAAATAGTAATTTTTACCCCTACGCTATCCAACGCTTTCGCTACTGTTGCGCTCTCTGGAGTGGGAATAGTAATTTTTAACCTCCCACTATCCAACGCTTTCCCTACTGTTGCACTCTCTGGTGTGGGAATAGTAATTTTTACCCCTACGCTATCCAACGCTTTCCCTACTGTTGCACTCACTGGAGTGGGAATAGTAATTTTTACTCCTATGCTATCCAACGTTTTCCCTACTGTTGCACTCTCTGGAGTGGGAATAGTAATTTTTACCCCTACGCTATCCAACGCTTTCCCTACTGTTGCACTCTCTGGAGTGGGAATAGTAATTTTTACCCTCTCACTATCTAACGCTTTCCCTACTGTTGCACTCTCTGGTGTGGGAATAGTAATTTTTACCCCTACGCTATCCAACGCTTTCCCTACTGTTGCGCTCTCTGGAGTGGGAATAGTAATTTTTAACCTCCCACTATCCAACGCTTTCCCTACTGTTGCACTCTCTGGAGTGGGAATAGTAATTTTTACCCCTACGCTATCCAACGCTTTCCTTACTGTTGCGCTCTCTGTAGTGGGAATAGTAATTTTTACCCTCCCACTATCCAACGCTTTCCCTACTGTTGCACTCTCTGGAGTTGGAATAGTAATTTTTACCCCTACGCTATCCAACACTTTCCCTATTGTTGTACTCACTGGAGTGGGAATAGTAAGTTTTTACCCCTACGCTATCCAACGTTTTCCCTACTGTTGCACTCTCTGGAGTGGGAATAGTAATCTTTAACCCTATGCTATCCAACGCTTTCCCTAATGTTGCACTCTCTGGAGTGGGAATAGTAATTTTTACCCTCCCACTATGCAACGCTTTCCCTACTGTTGCACTCTCTGGAGTGGGAATAGTAATTTTTACCCCTACGCTATCCAGCGCTTTCCCTACTGATGCGCTCTCGGGAGTGGGAATAGTAATTTGTACCCTCCCACTATCCAACGCTTTCCCTACTGTTGCACTCACTGGAGTGGGAATAGTAATTTTTACGCCTACGGTATCTAACGCTTTCCCTACTGTTGCACTCACTGGAGTAGGAATAGTAATTTTTACCCCTCTGCTATCCAACGCTTTCCCTACTGTTGCACTCTTTGGAGTGGGAATAGTAATTTTCACCCATACGCTATCCAACTTTTTCCCTACTGTTGCGCTCTTTGGAGTTGGAATAGTAATTTTTACCTCTACGCTATCCAATGTTTTCTCTACTGTTGCACTCACTGGAGTGGTTATATTAAATTTAACCCTCTCGCTATCCTATGGTAAAAATAATGTATATGTTTTGTTAATAATATGTATATGTATATATATATATTATTGCTTCCTCTTCTCGCCAGGTCGCGCACTCAAGCACGGGTGCCTTGTTGCGAGGGGCGCCCCTCGCTCGTATTGTGGCTCCTTCTTCTTCGTATTTTTAAAGAAAACAAGCACTCACTGGAGGAGGATCGACTGTTTTTATTACTGACCCTCTGAGCACCAGACGCGTTTCGGCTTCTGCCTTTGTCAGTGGTACACTGACGCGCCATTTTTTCTGTTTAAATATCCCCCATGTGATACTGTCATATAGAGATAGAAATGGGACTACTTTCCCAAACTTGTGCGCCATATTGGAACTGTTATTCGCTCAGTTTTACATTTACTTGCATTGTGCCCTGGATGGGCTTTTACCTTGTACAAAATTTATACAATTCTCTATTTTCACTATTTATAGTGCTTTTGTTATTATTCATCACAATCTATGTTACTATAATGCCCTGGATGGGCTCTTCCACAAATAACACTTTTTGTTTTCTATCTCTAATAACACACTGTGCAACTCATATTGTTAACACCCACAACCCAAATTAAGAAAACAAGAAAATTACATATACAAAGAAGTGAAATCTAAAAACATCAGTACATTTCATTTGAAAATCTATTTCATTAGAACATCTCTCTGGGTCAACTGTAACTGTGTATTTCTGCTCAACACTTTCCCTGGGAGATGACCGCTAGCCTAGATGTACTGTCATTTCTTCATGGCTATTTAGTCCTTCCGGGTTCTTCGTACCGATATCTATTATATATCTGGATTCTAGCTTCCTTAGCTTCTGAAGCCTATCTCCACCTCTAGGATTATTAGGGATTTGATCTAATGCAAAATATTCCAGTAGCTCGCTATTGCTTTTGTGGTACTGTTTGTAATGTCTGGCTACTGGATATGATGGATCACAGTTTGTTATAGCCCTAAGGTGTTCCAGAATACGCATTTTGGTAGGATTGACAGTGCTGCCTATATAGCGTAATCCGCATGGGCACACTAGGCAATACACTGTGTAAGGTGTTGTGCAGGATAAAAAGGATTTGATTTTTCAAACTTCCCCTCTCACCTGGTAAGTTGTAACTTTCTTGCTGTATTAACACGCCTTGCAGCGTCCACAGGGGAAAAAACACGATATTGGTTTTCCAAAAGGTTGTCCCACAAGACGTGCAAGGTAACTACTCGTCAGAGTGTTTCTTAATGCTCTTGCTCTCCTGTAAGTAACCATTGGTTGTTTCGGTATGTCTATACCTATTACCGGATCTGTAGTTAACAGATTCCAGTTCTTCCTCAGTGCTGTTCTTAACATACCTGCTCCTTCTGAGTATGTGGTGATCAGTCTAAATTTCCCTTCTTTGTCATTTTCCTTCAATTTAGGTTTTAATGTCTCTACTCGTGAGATGTTGTCTACTTTTTTTGGGGCTTCTTTTAGACATCTCTCACCATACCCTCGAAGTTTAAATCTTTCTATACTTTCCTGCGCATTCTTTTAGTAGTCTTCCTCTGATGTACAGTTACGTTTAATCCGTAGCAGTTCTCTGTACGGGATGCTGTGGATTAATTTTGGTGGGTGGCTACTCATAGAATGCAGTATCGAGTTCCCCGCTGTGGGTTTTCTAAACAGCTGTGTGATTATTTTCCCTCGTTCTATTTTTATTTCCAGGTCGAGAAAGTTTACTTTGCTGTTACTCATTTCACTTGTGAAACGCAAATTATATGTATTTACATTGAGTCTCTCTATATATTCCTTAGCCTTCTTGTCTGGCCCACGCCAGACAATCAACAGATCATCTATATATCTGTACCACACTAGTATGTGTTGTGTCCACTCTGCATACTTAGGGTTCCATGCCTCATTTTTCTCCCACCACCCCACAAAAATATTTGCGAAACTGGGGGAATAGCTTGTGCCCATGGCCACCCCTACCAACTGTTTCTGATGTTGATCTTGGTACAGAAAGATGTTATGTTGTAGGCTAAAGTTTAAAAATTCCAAAAGCATTTCGTTATGTTCTAAGAAGTTAGCCTCTCTCGTAGATAATATGTTTTCTACAGCCTTCATCCCTTGTTCGTGGTCTATGCTAGTGTATAGACTAGCTATGTCCATTACTATAAGTTGATCTCCTTCCCTTAGAGTGAGCCGTTCTAGTTTACTTAATAAATCTTTAGTGTCTTTCAGATAACTTCTTAAAGTCTTTACATAATCAATCAGAAAATAGTCAATATAAATCGATAAATGTTCCAAGAGGCTTCCTTGGGCACTTACAATTGGTCGTCCTGGTGGCCTTGCTTTGTCCTTGTGCACCTTTGGTAGGTGGTAGAAACATGGTGTTATGGGGTTTAAACATCGTAAGTACAGATATTCTTCTGTCTCTATTATACCCTTACTGTGCCACTTCTTCAGCATTTCGTGGCATTCTGTGATACTCTCTTGGTATTCCTTCCTCCCCACTTTCTGGTAGCACTTTATGTCCTGTAATTGTCTTAGAGCCTTTCGTTATAGGCTTCATACGTTTGCAAAACCACGTTCCCCCCTTTGTCCGAGGGCTTTATTATCAATTTCTTATCATTTTGTAAGTTTTTTATTGCCTCCCGATGTTTCAGTGTTAGGTTCCACTGTTTATTCGTTGGACCTCTTTTTTCGATTTTCCTTAGTTCTTTAGAGACTGACTCCATAAAGAGATCTATGTTGTCAGTGTGCATTTGCGGCACGAATGTCGATGCTGGTTTGAAGTTCGTATTCCCTCCTTCTTGTGCTATATACACTTGCGACAAATTCTCCGATTGGCTAGCTCCTTCTGCTCTAAATTCCTGCATCGCTTCCAGAGCCGGGATGTCTTTTACTCGGATTTCTTGTCTTGCCACTCTTTTTATTTGACTTGTTGTTTTCTGGGGTCTCATTTTATAAAATTTGTGAAGTTTTAACTTCCTCGAAAATTTATAAAGGTCTATTTTGGTTTGTGTGTATTCTAGCGGTTTGGACGGGCAAAAGGAGAGACCCAATTTCAAGACATGTTCCTCTTCCTCCGTTAAAATATGTTGACTCAGGTTCACAATAGTCAAGTTGTTTTCTTGTGTTTGTTCTTCATTCCCTGTTAGCGCCTTTTGTTGTATCTCGCGCTGCGAGTCCTTGGTGGCGAGTAGTTGCTTTTTCCTCCACTCGCCGCTGCTCCGCGTGGGGCGCTTCCTTGTTGTTGTTCTGGGGGCTTCCCCCTGCCTCCTTGCTGTCGTGTCTGCCTGATTATTCGAAATTCGTCGCGAAAAGGGAGTTGTCGTATATCCGCGGCCGGTACCGCCTCTCGGTCTTTCCGTGCCTCCTCATTCTCTGAGACTTCTGATTTCGTTGTGTCTCCCGATTCCTCTCCTCTTCCTGTAGTCATCTTATTACTTGCTCTTAATGCTTTCACCTGAGCATCGTATCGTTTAGCGAAGGTTAATACCCTGCCCGTTGCATAGTCTCCTTCGTCTCTTTCGAATTTTTCTTGTTTCCGTTTTCTGATTTTGTCTTCATATGCTTTCAGACGTTTCGTCATGGCGCCTTTTAGTTCGTCTAGCCTTTTGCTGTCCTCCCCCAATGCCTCTATTTCCTTTTCAAGTTCTGTTATTTCTTCGCGTGTTTTTCCATGGTCACTCCACGCAAACTTTATTGGTAGCTTCAACAGGCCTTGCCAGAATTCTCCTGTGTATTCTGCCCACTCCTCTAGTAACTGGGGTCCGGATTCTCATAGGCTGGGACCGTATACACTCTCAGTCCCCTTGGCACCCGTTTCACTTCTACATAGTTCTGTAGTGATGTGGCTTCCCACCACTTTCTAATTTCTCGTTCGAACAATCTTTCCAATTTCCTGTATAAAGTTGTTACTGTTGCTGCTGACCCTTTTGTTTCGTCTTGTTTCTTCTTTTTTATCACACTTGCCTGTGTGCGTTTTTTGAAAGCATTTTCTGCCGCCTCCTGGCGGTCTGTCTCGCTGTACATGGCACGTCGATGTCGTTATATATTTACTCTTGGAGTTTTAATATGTTGCTTTAACTCCTGCTCGAACTCCCTCGTGCGCCTCACCCACTTTCCATATCGGATCTCTGAACTTTTACCAAGTCCGTCAATATCCTTTCTTTCTCTCCACGCTGGCAATTGCGGTGCACGGCGTTTTATAATATTGCTTCCTCTTCTCGCCAGGTCGCACACTCAAGCACGGGTGCCTTGTTGCGAGGGGCGAACCTCGCTCGTATTGTGGCTCCTTCTTCTTCATATTTTTAAAGAAAACAAGCACTCACAGGAGGAGGATCGACTGTTTTTATTACTGACCCTCTGAGCACTCGACGCGTTTCGGCTTCTGCCTTTGTCAGTGGTACACTGACGTGCCATTTTTTCTGTTTAAATATCCCCCATTATAGTAACATAGATTGTGATGAATAATAACAAAAGCACTATAAATAGTGAAAATAGAGAATTGTATAAATTTTGTACAAGGTAAAAGCCCATCCAGGGCACAATGCAAGTGAATGTAAAACTGAGCGAATAACAGTTCCAATATGGAGCACAAGTTTGGGAAAGTAGTCCCATTTCTATCTCTATATGACAGTATCACATGGGGGATATTTAAACAGAAAAAATGGCACGTCAGTGTACCACTGACAAAGGCAGAAGCCGAAACGCGTCTGGTGCTCAGAGGGTCAGTAATAAAAACAGTCGATCCTCCTCCCGTGAGTGCTTGTTTTCTTTAAAAATACGAAGAAGAAGGAGCCACAATACGAGCGAGGTTCGCCCCTCGCAACAAGGCACCCGTGCTTGAGTGCGCGACCTGGCGAGAAGAGGAAGCAATAATATAAAACGCCGTGCACCGCCATTGCCCGCGTGGAGAGAAAGAAAGGATATTGACGGACTTGGTAAAAGTTCAGAGATCCGATATGGAAAGTGGGTGACGCGCACGAGGGAGTTCGAGCAGGAGTTAAAGCAACATATTAAAACTCCAAGAGTAAATATATAACGACATCGACGTGCCATGTACAGCGAGACAGACCGCCAGGAGGCAGCAGAAAATGCTTTCAAAAAACGCACACAGGCAAGTGTGATAAAAAAGAAGAAACAAGATGAAACAAAAGGGTCAGCAGCAACAGTAACAACTTTATACAGCAAATTGGAAAGATTGTTCGAACGAGAAATTAGAAAGTGGTGGGAAGCCACATCACTACAGAACTATGTAGAAGTGAAACGGGTGCCAAGGGGACTGAGATTGTATACGGTCCCAGCCTATGAGAATCCGGACCCCCAGTTACTAGAGGAGAGGGCAGAATATACAGGAGAATTCTGTCAAGGCCTGTTGAAGCTACTAATAAAGTTTGCGTGGAGTGACCATGGAAAAACACGCG
>NW_028250462.1:5000-118635 GCF_964263255.1 Lissotriton vulgaris
CAATGGTTATACTTCCACCCGATGCTATTTACCATGTCCATAGAACCTTAAACAACTAGCATGCTATCAGAATCTCAACATCATCTAGTATGCCGATGACACTCTGCTCATCGTTTACATTAGCAAGGAGCTGTATACCATTAAAAAAAACCTCTACAAGGGAATAAAAAATGTCACCAACATCTACAACTACAAAAAATCTAAAACACCTCTGCCTCACAGATGATTAACATCTCCTGTGATAGCCACATCACCCACTATCTGATACACTGACACTACCTCTACGTCAATTACAAGAATTTTTTTAACCTGATTACCCTCAATCACAAAGTACTTTTCAACACCAGACTACCCTTTCTTAACAGCAGTAAATATCCCAGGCCAATTATTTTCCCTAAAATTTTGGTTGTAAAAACACTAGCTAAGAATTTGGTAAGTCATAAGGCAAACGTTGTTTAAAAATCAATTGAGTATCATTACAATGAGTCCAGCCTTTTGTACATTTTAAATAAGCTGTGTAAAGTTCTAATGTTGTAGAAGAAACATTCTCGAAAATATTTGCTACAGTTGCAAATGTTCTTCCTGACATTGATAGTTGAGAAGCCACAATTTTTTTTATTAAAGTTGTCAGTTTTCTTCCATCAGATCTGCATTGTTGCAGCATTAAAATTACATACTGTTCATATCTTTGTATAAATAATGTTGATAACATTTGTGAGTTACATTGGGTACAGACCATGTTTTGATTTGCTTCTCTAACTAGATTAATAAAAGACACTGATATGCAGTCTGGTAAAGTCAAATATAGAAAATCTTTCAGTGTCTATTTTAGTACTACTTGAAAACTAACAATTGTCACAATCATGTTGCCATTCATAAGAAAGGCCAAAAAGATTTTCAATATCTATACCTTCATCTTGCAATACAACAATCATATACATTAGAAATTCCTAACAATCTTGCTGAATATTCTGTGAAAATTGATTTAAACCAGAACATATGTCCAAAACATTTCGAATACCAGAAACACTTTCTATTTTAGTTTTATCACTACTACATTTCTCAAACACAGAATTCAACAAACAACAAAATCTTTTGTCCTGATTTTCAACAATTTGTTGTGGTAAAGCTTCAAGAAATAAAACAACATTAACCACTACATTAGCATAGCAGTTGACACCAGAACTTTTTTCAAACAATCTCTTCAACAGGATCCTTTTTCTTTTTGCTAACTATCTTTTCACCTCATCCATGGCAGTTGCTGCTTCATTTTGGATAATTGGTTCTCCTAGTGGATCCTGACTCAACGTAGCAGAACTTTGACTGTCTTGGAAAGGGGAGACCACTCGGTCACCCCGAACGTATGGCTGGGTGCCCCGATCCCCCGGGAAACCTTTTGCGGGCAGGGGGCATGTCCCGGCCGGTATGCCCATAGTGGCGTGGTTGGAGCACGCCCCCGCAGCCTAAAAGGGGTTGTCCTAACACCCGCCCGGAAGCCCGTGCACCTCTGGGTGGGATGGGGACGCTGCCCCGCCTTCGCGCTGCAAGATAAAAGGGGTAGCGCTGTTGGCCTGGCCAGAGGACTTCCAAAACCGCTCGGTGGTATTTTGGTCAGATAACATGACTGTGGTTGAGTGCATTAACCCTTTCGATGCTCATGACGGAACCGTTCCGTCATGAGGCACAGTGGAGCTGTGCTGATGACGGAACCGTTCCGTCATGACCACACCCATTATCATTATAGTTCAGCACCAGAGGGTAATATGTCTAGCAGCGATGAGGTTAACCAGCAAGCAGCACGCTGCAAGTGGATATTGCGATTGTTGAAAGAAATCGTGTTGAAATGCTTGAGACTAAATGTACAGTTCAGGGCAAAATATGTGCCGGGAGTACTGAATAACGCAGCTGATGCGCTCTCTTGTTTCAAAATGCAGGCTTTCAGGGAGTGTTTACCCTCAGCGGAGCTAGTGGCAGCGCCATTTCCCGAAGCATTATGGCAAATCGGCGCCCCGGACTACAGAACCTCGTGGCAGCCAGTTTAGTGCCCAGGACAAGGAAAGCTTAGGAAGGGGCGTTCCGCTCATACTGCGCCTTTTTGGGCCCTACATGGGAGCATAGATGAGGCCAGGAGGGGTCCTTTACCCAATTTTTAGTGACAATTCATGAGGAAGGCCGGTCGGTGGCAACCACTAGTCGGTATAAGGCCGCCATATCGTTTATGGCTCAGCTCCAAGGGATCAGGGACCCGACGGACTCCTTTATAGTCAGAAAGGTGCTGCGCGGTTGGCGGCGCCTAGAGGGTCGCAAAAAGGATACCAAACACCCAATAGGATTTGACAGATTGAACTCTGTGTTGGCTAAACTGGAGGAGACATGCTCCTCACCTAGCGAGGTCGTCCTATTCCGGGCAGCATTTGCGTTGGCGTTCTATGGGGCCCTACTGGTAAGCGAACTAGTGGCGACCAACAAACGGGACACCGAAGGGGGCCTGCGCAGGGACCACACGCAAGTGAGGGGGGATTCCCTGCTGATCATGATAGACAGGTCAAAGACAGACCAGGAGGCCCAGGGGAATAGCATTGTGTTACAGCGCGCTCCAGGTAGTCCCTGTTGTCCAGTGAGGCATGTTGAGGTCTACCTTCAACAAAGGTTGGCAACGTGGGGTGGGGCCTTGCTGCGACATGCTGACGGCACCCCGTTAACAAAGTTTCAGTTCCAGAAGGTGCTGGCAAGCACAATTGCATCTGCGGGCTTGAACCCGAGTGATTTTGGGACTCATTCATTCAGGATAGGGGCCGCAACAGAAGCGACGGCTGGGGGTCTGCAGGCAGACAATGTTAAACAATTAGGCTGCTGGTCTTCCAATTGTTTCAAACGGTACATGTGGCTGCACATGTTGTAAGTTACTGAAGAAGTACACTCACGATTGTTGTCTTTTGTTTGGATTACAGTTTCACGAGCCTGTGACGCAGGGCGGAAATTGGGACCGGCCCAGTATCAGCTAACTACCACTTCAGGAACAAGGAATGGAAGACGAGTGGTCTGGGTCGTGGGCCACTCATACGTGAGGCGTGCCGCGGGCATAATCAAGACTGGTGATGCGATCCACACATCTGAGGAATATGGTTTCAGGGTGTCCTTCCATGGGAAGGGCGGCCTGCGTATTGACCGACTGCAAAGTTTTGTGGAAGAATTGTTAGGGCAGCACAGGTCACCGCCATCTGTAGTCATAGTGCACATTGGGGGCAATGACTTGGTAAGTTTGGGCAGACGAGCTTTAATCGAGCACATACTTTCTGCAGTAAGTTGGTTAGCAAAGACGCTCCCGGGGTGTACAATAGCTTGGTCACACATGATTCCGAGGAAGGTATGGAGGGGTGGATTGTCCACTACAGCGTTGAACCATTCGGTAAAGAGGGTCAACAATAAAATTGAGAAATTGTTTCGCTCTGCTCATCTTCAAAGCATACCTCATGGGTGCATCAGGGGGGATCACTGTTATTCAGATGATGGGGTTCACCTGTCCAGGGTGGGGAATGACTTATTGATAGGAAACATGATAGCCTGGTTAGTGGGATTGAGGAGACATGACCTATAGGAGGTGAGGGGGGCCAGATAGTCGGTCAACTATCTGGCCTGTGGCGGTAAGGTCATGATCGGTGAGCAGTGATTTCAAGGTCCCTAAGGGGGGCGCCACCCATTATGGGTGGGAGCGCCTGGGGGGAGGCGGCCATTGGCCCCTCCCATGGGAGGGCGGCACCCATTACGGATGGGTCGCCCAGGAGGAGACAACCATAGGCCCCTCCCAGGGGGAGACGGCTATATGCCCCTCCCACGAATTTCCCGGGGGCCGGATATCCGCTACGGCGGAAGAGAGTGCGGGGAAAGGGGGACAGTCCGCGCTGTCCTTCTTACGGATACCACGCACGGGAACTCGGACGACCTTAAGATAGCGCCGAGTGAAAGGGGGCCCCCACAACAAGGGAAGTTACAGTTGGCTACGGGGGAAAAGTCCCCTGCGCATGCGCCACTCACACGTGAGGACGGAAATTTGGTGATAGGAATCTGACACCGGTTAAGATCTTGCCGTTGGCCCTTAATGATAGGATGTACAAAATTCGTATGTTATGCATTATGTCATGATGTTAGACTCGGTTAGGAATATATTTGTATTAGAGATTTGTTAAGGTTAGCCTGGATACCTGTCTTCATCAAATGTAATGAAAGTTGAATGTTGTACATGATACATGAAACGTTTTAATTTAAAGTTTTAAATTTTGTTTCATATTTTAATAAATACGGCCGGGTGGTCGTGAGGCCCCCCGCCTTCCAAAAGTTCAAACTGTGTCTGTCTCCTACCATTGGGATTGGTGGTGGAAGGGGTGGCGGGCATCCCGGACCACATGAGAACTGTCTCTAGCAATCTCTGCTGCAATTGGAGCTTCTTGCTGTATTTCGTCATTCAAAATTTTCAGATAATTAGTAAAAACAGGACATTCTATAGTATTTTTAGTTGCATTGAATGAATCTTCATAACTGTCAAAATCTCCAAGTAGTTCCAGTTCTGTACACCATGGCTTAAAGAGTTGCAAAAGAGCTAAATAGTAAAAATCCCTTTTGTCAGGAGTTTGGCAACTCAGTTTTCGGTGATTAATCAAATGTCCTTTTCTGTGTTTCAATAAACATCCTTCAGATCCAATCACAGCATATACTCCTTTATTGATATCTTCTGTAATATTCTTCTTAAAAGTATAGCTTTGCAGTACTTCATAGAGGCAAACGTTCTCAAGATGATTACTTCTATTTGGATAGTATGTATCCAACATATTTGTCTTCAAAATATCTGTACTGTCTGGTTCTCTCTCGGCTAAATACTCAATTTCTTGTACAGATTTCAAAACTTGGTTTTGTGTTCTTGCAAGACCTAAACTCACCCAAATGATTGTTCTAGATTTGGAGTAGAGACTTGCAGATAATAAGCGATCTGAACATTCATATGCTCTGATTTCTCGATGAGACATCATCTTCAAACTGTAGCTGTACAATTTCTTACTTAGGCTCTTTTCATGAAGAGTTTCTTCCCACATTTCCTTTAGTTCCATCTTTTTAGATTTAGTAATGTAAGACGTTACATATCGAGCCAAAGCAATGGGGTTGTCTGCAACATATTGAATATCCATGTTAGCATTCCACATGGACAAAATGACTGGGTTATAGTCATGTATGTATTTTGACTCTTCATTTCTTCTTAAGTTGCAGGTATTTTTCAATATTTTTCTTGTGACAGTATGTCGCAAAGATGACAAAAAATTGTTCACTCTTCCTTTTGATATTTCTGGATGTGGAAATCCAAATCAACATTTTGTGTAGAACTTATCCTTAGATTTGTACTTTCGACGACAGTATTTTCCACAACGATGGGTTTGAAACCATAAGACTTGATGTCTTAAATTCTTTTAATCTGTACTTTTTGGTACAGCACATGTAGAATATTGTTCAATAACACTCCTCACTGTGTCATCTGAATCTGTTCCAAATTTGGGGGCATCTTTGATCCATAGCAGCATATGTATGTGAGGAGCACCTCTTGCTTGATACTCTTTTCTCCAAAAGAAATCCAGAACCTCTACAAGAGGAGGATTTTTTTTGTTTTTGATAAAAGACATCATAGCTTCAAATCTATGATTGAAATACCTACATACATTAACTGGATCCAAAGAGAGAGCAGCATATGAGGAGAAAGAAGCTCGTGGCACAGGAACAGCCCAGCCTCGACAAAACGCACATTTTTTGGGGGCTGATTAACTTTGCCATCGCGCTGAAGGGTGCCGGGGTCCCTCGAGTGAGCTGTCCATCATAGTGGCTAAAGGGCAGGAAGACGGTGCACACCGCTAGTGTGTGTGGGGGGGGCTTCTATGCGAGTTCACATGCCTCTTCTGTGTATTAAAGGACAGGCACCGATCAGAGCAGCAGATGAGGAGAAAGAAGCTTGTGGTCACGGGAACTGCACGGGGATAGAGCTTGAGAAAGTCAAGGATGCAAAGGCCTCCATCAAGCATCATAGCTAATTTTCGACTGTGGATATGGGGAGAACACACACCTGCCCAGCCTCGACAAAGCGCACATTTTTTTGGGGCTGATTAAGGAGTTACTGAATTTGACCTTCAACTCAGGCACCTGCTTTATCTATATCTGTAAGTGTTTCCTGCAGGAGCCACGTTGTCTACTTGTAACTATTCTCTGACCCTGCTTCAAGGGTCAGAGCAGGGTCAGAGAATAGTTGCAAGTAGGCAAAGTGGCGCCGCTCAGGAAGCACTTACAGGGTTATAGCTGGTGCCCAAGTTGAAGTTAATTTCTTTGTAACCATTTTGTAAATGGTTACAAAGAAATTAGCTTCAACTTGGGCACCTGCTGTAACCCTGTAAGTGCTTCCAGAGCAAAACTCGTCCCGCTCACGAATTCGAGGATTTTGCCGCGATTTCGCGTGAATTACGGATCACAAAATCGCCGAAAATCCACAAATTTGTGAGCGGAACAAATTTTCCGCCTATACTTACTCCTCTGTATGGGAAGCTGGATGTTTCCATCTGGACATTGATTCCGACCTTGAAAGAAGAGTCAGCCAAATGAGCCGTATAAGAGCGCTATTGTCTCAAAAAGAGGTCGCTGTTATATCTGCTACAGAAACATTTCTCCTTCATGTAGCAAACACCCGCAAAGAAGTGTATGCTTTATTAAAAAGAGACGTGCCTTGGAGTTTTAGGGAGTTAATTTGGACTATCTTTAATGCGTCCTCGAGTAGGGGGTTAGCTTACTTTTTTAAAAGTTATAAGCATTGGCCTTGTGACTACTGTAGAAATATTGTTTGGTGTCTTGTCGGTGTTTTTTCATTCGATTTTTTTCAGCATCTTTGGTGAATTGTGCCTAATGCTTACATTAGTTGCCGGTGTGCTTGTCATAATTTGTTTGGTTAAATATGGATGCACATCTTGCAGCCAACGGCAATATTTCTCGGTTGTTGCTGGTCCGCAATGGAATGCTTAGTTACTATGGAGCTCTGCCTCTTGTAACGTTGAGTGCAGCTTATGGATTATCATTTCGATTCTCCTTTTTCACATGCGTTCAACCTGTGTTCCATTGCCTGAGCTGTGATTTCGACTGGGCCCTGGATTTGTGTCTCTGTAGTACGGTGTCTCCCAATGCGGGTTATGACCAGCTGACAGGCCCCTTAGTGGTTCATGACTTGCTCTGCTCTGGCGGCGGGATTATGGCCTTAGCAGCGACACATGGAATAATGGGACGTTGGAATGTTTTTGCAGCAGCGCATGACTTCTTGGCAAACAGTTACAATGAAGATGACCCGAATTTTCCTCCGATGGCGATAGAGGCTCCGGTCGTTGAGGAACATGTATGTTCATTCTCACTATTGAATTGGATGGCTGAAATGTTTTCAGATGAGAACAATGACTTCCTGTTGGAGGCTGTTGCTACATACTGTGCTTATAGGCTGTTGGAATAAGACTGTTTGATTTTTCTACCTATTCTTTATTATTTAGTTACTGCTTTTTATCAAAGAACGAATAATTTTTTTGCAAAATTGAACTTGACTCTGCTTTTTTGTTTTGGACTCTGCGTTCGTAATTTTCCCACGTTTATATTATGTGCTTTGGTCAAGGAAATGTGTTGTGGGCTGAGCCTTGCACTCACACCATGTTAAGTTAGCATTGGTTTATTAGAAGCTTAAATGCCATTTTTGTTTTCCTGCTCTGCTTTGCACACAACACGCACTTGCAATATTGTTTAGAGAAGGGTGAGTATTTTGCTTCATATGAGAATAATTTGATATACTACATTTGTAGACTGCCTCGCTACTTTAGTGTGTATAGTGAGAGCATGAAACATCAAGGTTATGTTGGATACTGTGTGTGTTATTCGGAATGATGTTCGCACGTTCGAGCCATAAGAGATATGCAGCTGTGGCATCTCCTATACTTGCGCGTTTAGTAATGAAGAGCGCAGGCATGACTACACACAGTTTGAGAACATTCGTATCTTGACAGTTTGTGTAGAACTCAATGTGATCCACTTCTGCTGAGTAACAGACGTATGGGTCTGCCTATGTAGTTGTATGAGATATTCTGTAGTTATAAACTAACCTTCTAAGTAGGGAAGGTGAAATTTAGGTATATTTTAAATCTGTTTCTCTTTTGCATTATAGGATGCTTTCTCCCTCTATATTTTATGGAATAGTAACAATGCTGACAACTTTGTTTCTAATATTATGTTTGCTTGTATTATGTAAGGTACTGGGCATGAGATTACAGTGTTAGAAATAAACATTTCAAAGTTGCAGGTGTGTTTATTAAGTGCTTGTTTTGGACTGGTGTAAGAATATAACGAAAGAGTGCTCTTGTTATCTACCTTATCTGAGGTAACCTAAGTTGCATGTTGTGGGTTGACTAATAATTGGTGTTTTTGCTATAGGAGGAAGAACCATTGAGTCACTGATTGCTAGTCTGTTAGGGTGTTTGGATACTAAGGTGGGGTTTGGAACACGGTAATTCACTGAGGTCGTAAGTCTTTATGCACAGTTGTGTGTAGGAGCAGAATTACTGGAACAGTAGTTACAACAAAAAGGCTCGATAAAGGGCCTTGAGTTTGAATCAAAATATCAAATTGAAGAATAATTGATAAGTGCAGCCAAGAAAGGGAACAAGTGTGTAAATTTCATGGTGCCTTCGGCCAGGGTAGTTGTTATAATAAAAAGCGTTGATAAAGGGCCTGTACTTTGAATTTGAATTAAAGAAGAATGATTGATAACCCCAGCCAAGAATTGGAGCAAGTAGGTGTGTATGTGTGGATTATGTGTTGATTGAGCAGAAGATGAATAAGGTGAAAAACAAGAAAGGCTGCAGACATGCAAACTTTGTATTTCTTTGTAAGGGAAGTGCCTGTTTACTTTTCCTGTGCATATATATATATATACACATATATATGTATATATATATATATTCACAGAAAAAAACATAGGTTATAGACCATATATAGTTAGGAATTCGCATTTACAAAACCTTATTTTACTCACACAAAACCATTGAAATTCCATATATAGTTAGTTGCACTAACTATATATCGCGCACCCGCAATCCACTGCTGATGATGTCACATATTACATCATTCATGACATGGTCAGTGACATCACTGATGACATCACTGATGACATCTCAAATGACATCACTGATGACATCTCAAATGACATCACTGATGACATCACTGATGACATCTCATTTGACATTACTGATCACATCACTGATGATATCATTCATGTGATAATACGATGAACCTCTTCAGACTCTCATATAACCTTAGATACAATCAGTGTAAACAGACACTCACAGACTGTCACTCATCCATGGAGTTACTCACACACCTAGTCAGTCATGCAAAGAATCAATCACACCTCCATTTCCTCAACTATACAGTTATACAAACTTTACTTATTCAAACATATACTAACATATATTTACTCTCTTATACAATCCCTGATACAAGTTCACAATGATCCATACAGCCACTCACACATTCACTGGCTCTTATGCACAGTTATTTATATATGTCAACTCTCACATGTACTGTGTTTTACATATGTACTTACTTTGACATGTAGCACTGAGATATCCATTCACTCACCAATACACTCATGCACACAGTCAACCACCCATACAGCTGTTTCCACATGCACTTTTGAAACCATACATCTAGTGAATCAACTGCTCACACATCTATGCACAGAGTCATACACCTCCCAGCCACCCACACACACACTCAGTCTCCCATACAAATAATTGGGCAACCAATCAATAACCCATAAAGTTACTCATATAGCTACTTATCAACACATGCAACAGTTTACAGAACAACAGACATAATGATGCACAAATTAAGACAGTTTAGTCACTAACCCATGCACTCAGTGAGACACATTTAATCACTCACTCATACAGTCAGTCATGCACCTACTAAATCCTTCATCCAGACACTTATACATCCACTCATTCTTCAATATGTAAGACATATTTTAACTTTACAGAAACATACAGTCACTGGATGTTTTCATCAGTGATGTCATCAGTGATGTCATTTGAGATGTCATCAGTGATGTCATCAGTGATGTCACTGACCATGTCATGAATGATGTAATATGTGACATCATCAGCAGTGGATTGCGGGTGCGCGATATATAGTTAGTGCAACTAACTATATATGGAATTTCAATGGTTTTGTGTGAGTAAAATAAGGTTTTGTAAATGCGAATTCCTAACTATATATGGTCTATAACCTATGTTTTTTTCTGTGAATTTTCAAGGTTTTGTAAATGCTAATTCCTAACTATATATGGTCTATAACCTATGGTTTTTTCAGTGAATTTTCAAGGTTTTGTAAATGCTAATTCCTAACTATATATGGTCTATAGCCTATGTTTTTTTCAGTGAATATATATATATATACATACATATATAAACATATATCATCTGTATATCTATATAAATACAAACATAAATGCATGCATACATATACTTATATGCATACAGATGCATGTTATTTACATGAAAGTTGAAAAAACACTAATAAAAGCAAAGCTAAAAAGCCACCTCATTACAAACAGAATGGCTTTAACTTAAACGAGGGCGAGATCTATTGCATTTTCAATGCTTGTTTACTTTGGTTCCATCAAGAAGGCATTCAGATGTGTCACACATTTGCCATAAATTCTGAATGTTAGCACTCTAGTTGCACATTAGATCACTGTAGTAAAGCTACTGCTCACCAGGGACGTCTGCTGCTGGTATTCAAAGTGCATGTTTCAGTCTGCATGTCAGAATTTTTTTAATGAAATAGAAGAGGATTTGAGAAGTTACTCAAAATGATCCCTAATTTTTCTTTCTGAAGCACTAATCATACTTTCTATTGCAAAATTAACCCCCTCATGTTGTTCCTTTTTAAATTGAGTGTTTTCAGACTTACCACTTCATTCCAATCAAGATGGCTTCTGGTGTGCCATACTTTTGTCATAAGTAAGACTGTTAGCGCTCTAGTTGTTCTTTAGAACACTCTGGGACATTCTGTCATTGGGCTATACTTGGGGTACATCTGGGTGATATTTGGGCTACATTTAGGCTCTTTTGTCTCTGGTGGCCATCTTGGGAGACTGTATGTCAGAATTTTTTAATGAAATTGAAGAGGGTTTGAGAAGTCACTCAAAATGTGCCCTAATTTTTCTTTCTGCAGCACTAATCATAATTCATATGGCAAAATATACCCCCTCATTTTGTTCCTTTTTAAATTAAATGTTTTGAGAGTTACCACTTTATTCCAATCAAGATGGCTTCAGGTGTGCCATACCTTTGTAATAAGTAGGACTATTAGCGCTCTAGTTGTTCTTTAGAACACTCTGGGACATTCTGTCATTGGGCTATACTTGGGCTACATCTGGGTGATATTTGGGCTACATTTGGGCTCTTTTGTCTCTGGTGGCCATTTTGGGAGACTGCATGTCAGAATGTTTTAATGAAATAGAAGAGGATTTGAAAAGTCACTCAAAATGTGCCCTAATTTTTCTTTCTGCAGCACTAATAATACCTTCTATTGCATAATATACCCCCTCATTTTGTTCCTTTTTAAATTAAATGTTTTAAGAGTTACCACTTTTTTCCCATCACGATGGCTCCAGGTGTGCTATACCTTTGTAATAAGTAGGACTGTTAGCGCTCTAGTTGTTCTTTAGAACACTCAGGGACATTCTGTCATCGGGCTATACTTGGGCTACATCTGGGTGATATTTGGGCTACATTTGGGCTCTTTTGTCTCTGGTGGCCATTTTGGGAGACTGCATGTCAGAATGTTTTAATGAAATAGAAAAGGATTTGAGAAGTCACTCAAAATGTGCCCTCATTTTTCATTCTGCAGCACTAATCATACTTTCTATGGCAAAATATACCCCCTCATGTTGTTTCTTTTTAAATTAAATGTTTTAAGAGTTACCACTTTATTCCAATCAAGATGGCTTCAGGTGTGCCATACCTTTGTAATAAGTAGGACTGTTAGCGCTCTAGTTGTTCTTTAGAACACTCTGGGACATTCTGTCATTGGGCTATACTTGGGCTACATCTGGGTGATATTTGGGCTACATTTGGGCTCTTTTGTCTCTGGTGGCCATTTTAGGAGACTGCATGTCAGAATGTTTTAATGAAATAGAAAAGGATTTGAGAAGTCACTCAAAATGTGCCCTAATTTTTCATTCTGCAGCACTAATCATACTTTCTATGGCAAAATATACCCCCTCATGTTGTTTCTTTTTAAATTAAATGTTTTAAGAGTTACCACTTTATTCCAATCAAGATGGCTTCAGGTGTGCCATACCTTTGTAATAAGTAGGACTGTTAGCGCTCTAGTTGTTCTTTAGAACACTCTAGGAGGCTGCAGTAGAACACAAAGGAATCAACTGACAGTCTCTGTCCTTGTTGGATGTACATGTTTTACTGAGAATGTCAGACTTCATTTTCACATGACTGAGAAAGATAATGTGAATTTACAGAAAATATGCTTTCAGTTTAGCTTATAGATCCCCTTCCAAACCACTGTGGGAAAATCATGAGATATTAGTTTTCTTTCAAACAATATTCATGATATCACAGCAGAAGGTTTTTTCACATGGTAAAATCACCTTAGAACCCACCACAATTCCTAAAACGAGTATGGTACCATCAACAAATGATTTATAATGTAACTAAAGTCCTAAAACCCTCTATTAACTACAATGCCTTTTAATGAGGTGCTATCATGTATATTGGTCCCAAGATGGCTGCCAACACTTCTTGGATGAAGTGCTGACAGCCAATCAGATCAGATGTGTGGTTAGGCTCCGCCCAGATATATATCTTTTTTTGAACCTAAATTACTCAAAATCCACTGGAGCACATATATTGAGACCTAGCAAAGGCACATAGGGCTAACAGTCCCTACAATTTTGCCAAGTTTCGTGCAAATCCATTCAGCCGTTCGAGCTAAAAGTGAGGCCAACCGCCCTATGGAAATTAACATGGGAAAAAGGCGTTTTGGGACCCCCCTTTTTTCTCGGCCCCCCCTTGATGAAACCCCCCCAAATTGTCAGGGGCTGCTCAGAAACAAAATGTTCCATTTTCCTGAAAATTTCAGCCAATTCCGTCCACAAATGCCAAAGTTAATAGACATAGAATTTTCAAAAATCCCATAGAGAAAAAATCCTAACTATATATACCTACTGGCGACCGCCAGTAGATAATATATATATATATATATATATATATTCACAGAAAAAACCATAGGTTATAGACCATATATAGTTAGGAATTTGCATTTACAAAACCTTGAAAATTCACTGAAAAAACCATAGGTTATAGACCATATATAGTTAGGGATTAGCATTTAAAAAACCTTATTTTATTTGCACAAAACCATTGAAATTCCATATATAGTTAGTTGCACTAACTATATATCGCGGACCCGCAATCCACTGCTAATGATGTCACATATTACATCATTCATGACATGGTCAGTGACATCACTGATGACATCACTGATGACATCTCAAATGACATCACTGATGACATCACTGATGACATCTCAAATGACATCACTGATGACATCACTGACATCTCATTTGACATTACTGATTACATCACTGATGATATCATTTATGTGATAATACATCTTCAGACTCTAATATAACCTTAGATAAACAGGCACTCACAGACTGTCACACATCCATGGAGTTACTCACACACCTAGTCAGTCATGCAAAGAATCAAGGTTTTGTAAATGCAAATTCCTAACTATATATGGTCTATAACCTATGGTTTTTTCTGTGAATTTCATTGGTTTTTTAAAAGCTAATATCTATAGCTGTAAAATATATTCTTTATTAAGTGACGTATCACGTAGCCCGTGAGACGCCTCATGATGCATCGCATAACCGTGACGTATCGTCTCTGCAGCGCAAACCAAACCCAAAACGTAAGCGCGCCAGAACACGCTTAAAGATATATATATATTTTTTTAACCTTAATTAGACAAAATCCAGACGTGCACATATCACAAACGTTCAAAAAACACAATATGTCGGACTCCCGTTACGCTGCCGGTTAGCTGCCCGGTTAACGTACAAGGAAGCACCTTTACCGCGAAAAATCGCAATTTTTTTTTCTTTTGCCCCGCAGGGAACTTTAATAGCCCCCTCATCAATCCTAGGGGTTCAGGAGGGGTCTGCCTTACCCCTTTCATTCATTTACACCTTTTTTTTTCCACCTCTTGTCTCTCGATCCTACCGAGAGACAAGATGGCGGCCGCTCTGGACTGTTTACAATGTTGACAGCCAATCAGCTACTCCTCAGGATTTTTTTTTTTTGGGCCCCGCGTGGTTTTATAATATCCCCCTCATCAATCCTATGGGGTCAGAAGGGGTCTACCTTGCCCTCTTTCCTTCATTTCCCCCTTTGTTTTGGTCTCCTCTTGTCTCTTGATCCTACCGAGAGACAAGATGGCGGCCGCTCCGGACTGTTTACAATGTTGACAGCCAATCAGCTACTCCTCAGACTTCCGTTACACTGCCGGTTAGCTTCCCGGTTAGCTGCCCAGTTAGCTGCCCGGTTCGCTTACCAAGACGCGTCTCTACGGCGAAAAAATCGGATTTTTTTTATTTTTTTTTTTGGGCCCGGCGTGGCTCTATAATATCCCCCTCATCAATCCTAGGGGGTCAGGAGGGGTCTACCTTGCCCCCTTTCCTTCATTTCCCCCTTTGTTTTGGCCTCCTCTTGTCTCTCGATCCTACCGAGAGACAAGATGGCGGCCGCACCGGACTGTTTAGAATGTTGACAGACACTGGAGAGCCAATCAGCTTCACTTTGCAAAGTTCCGATACGCGAAAGGTTCGCTAACCGGATAGCTGCCCGGAGCGCTGTTACAGATATATATCTTGATTTAAACGTTAATTTCTCAAAATCCACTGAAGCACATATATTGAGACCTAGCAAAGGCACATCGGGCTAACAGTCCCTACAATTTTGCCAAGTTTCGTGGAAATCCATTCAGCCGTTCTGGCTAAAAGTGAGTCCAACCGCCCTATGGAAATTAACATGGGAAAAACGCGTTTTGGGACCCCCCTTTTTTCTCGGCCCCCCCTTGACGAACCCCCCCCAAATTTTCAGGAGCTGCTCAGAAACAAAATGTGCCATTTTCCTGAAAATTTCAGCCGATTCCGTCCACAAACGCCAAAGTTATTAGACATAGAATTTTCAAAAGTCCCATAGGAAAAAAATCCTAACTATATATACCTACTGGCTATCGCCAGTAGGTAATATATATATATATATATATATATATATATATATATATGTGTGTATATATATATATATATATATATATATATATATATATATATATATATATATATATATATATATATATATTACCTACTGGCGGTCGCCAGTAGGTAGTTATAGTTAGGATTTTTTTCAATGTTAAATCTCAAAATTCTATTTGGAATAACTTTGGCACCGGTTGACGAATCTGCCTGAAAATTTCCTGAAAATGGCCTCGCGGAGCTCCGGTCCTTCCCTGAAAGTTTAGGGGGGATACGTCATGCGGGGGCCGAGATAAAAGGGGGGTCCCAAAACGCATTTTCCCCATGTTAATTTCCATAGGGCGGTCAATTTCACTTTTAGCCCGAACGGCTGAATGGATTTACACCAAACTTGGCAAAATTGTAGGGACTGGTAGCCCGATGTGCCTTTGCTATGTCTCAAGATATGTGCTCCAGTGGATTTTGAGTAATTTAGGTTCAAAAAAATATATATATCTATAGGCGCTCTCCGGTGCGCGCACTTGAGTGCGCTCCCGGCGCGACACGCAACTTGCGCGCAGAAAGCTGATTGGCTCTTGGGTGTCTGTAAACATTCTAAACAGTCTGGAGCGGCCGCCATCTTGTGTCTCGGTAAAATCGAGACACAATGGGTTTGAAAAAAAAAGGGGCAAATGACCATAAGGGGGAAGAGTAGACCCCCTCTGACCCCCTAGGTTTGATGTAGGGACTAAAATAGGGTCCTGCAGGGCATTAAAAAAATTTTTTCGTTTTGCGCGGGGGAAGCGCATGGTACGCGCACCAACGGAACAAGGGGAAAATCCAGGACCATATTTATGAAGGCCTTGCGCTGTTAGTTTTGCGCCTCCTGTGCGTCAATTTTTGTGACGCACCAGCGGTGTAAAAAAATGCGCATTGTTATGCAATATTTAAAAAGTGACGCATCTATCTAGATGCGTCACTTTTTAAATATAGTGCAACGAGGCACATTTTATTACACTGCTGGTGTTATGCGTCACTTTTCTGTGCGCACTCCTTATGACATTCCAGATGTGTCATATTTAATGTATGACGAATCATGTTGCAAGGAGTTACAGATACGTCAGTATTTCTGACATATCTGTAAACATAAAAGTGATGCGAGGCAGGTGCAAGATTTTGACGCAACAGCATCCTAAAAGTGACGCAGAGAAATCTTATAGATTTCAGTACGTCGTTATTACCAAGCTTTTTGCGGGGGAATGCCCCCTTTGCATACATTATACCTGACGCAGATATAATGTGGCGCAGAGTTTTAAAAAGTGACCCATGTACCTAGATGCGTCACTTTTTAAAAATAGCGTCAGGTATAATGCATGCAGAGGGGGTGTTCTCCCGCAAAAAGCTTTGTAATAGCAACGCAGTGAAATCTTTGAGATTTCACTGCGTCAGTTTTAGGATGCTGTTGCGTCAAAATCTTGTGCCTGCTTTACAGCAGGTGTTAGACTGAGGCAAGACCTTTCACATGCTGCTTTCCCCATTTGAAAGGACACATTACTGGAGTTGCGTCACTTTTGTGACGCACTCCAGCAATGCGTTACTTGGAATGTCATAAGGAGTGCGCACAGAAAAGTGACGCATCGCACCAGTGGTGTAAAAAAATGTGCCTCGTTGCGTTATATTTAAAAAGTGACGTATCTAGGTAGATGGGTCACTTTTTAAAATCAAGCGCCACATTATATCTGCGTGAGGTATAATGCATGCAGAGGGGGTGTTCCCCCACTAAAAGCTTTGTAATAGCGACGCAGTGAAATGTTTGAGATTTCACTGCGTCACTTTTAGGATGCTGGTGCATCCTTTAAATATAGTGCAACGAGGCACATTTTATTACACTGCTGGTGTGATGCGTCACTTTTCTGTCCACAGTCCTTATGACATTCCAGATGTGTCATATTTAATGTATGACGAATCATGTTGCAAGGAGTTACAGATACGTCAGTATTTCTGACATATCTGTAAACATAAAAGTGATGCGAGGCAGGCGCAAGATTTTGACGCAACAGCATCCTAAAAGTGACGCAGAGAAATCTCATAGATTTCAGTACGTCGTTATTACCAAGCTTTTTGCGAGGGATTGCCCCCTCTGCATACATTATACCTGATGCAGATACAATATGGCGCAGAGTTTTAAAAAGTGACCCATGTACCTAGATGCGTCACTTTTTAAAAAATAGTGTCAGGTATAATGCATGCAGAGGGGGTGTTCCTTGCAAAAAGCTTGGTAATAATGACACAGTGCGTCACTTTTAGGATGCTGTTGCGCCAAAATCTTGCGCCTGCTTCACAGCAAACCTTTCACATGGTGCTTTTTCCATGTGAAAGGACACATTACTGGAGTTGCGTCACTTTTGTGACGCACTCCTGCAATGCGTTACTTTTGTGTTTACAGATATGTCAGAAATACTGACATATCTGTAACTCCTTGCAAATTGATTAGTTATATATTAAATATGACATATCTGGAATGTCATAAGGAGTGCGTCCAGAAAAGTGACGCATCGCTGTTTTCACGTAGCGATGCGTCACTTTTCAGAAATGAGGCCTCCAGTTTATTCACTGTGTCATAACTTTCTTTTCTAACACTCACCTTCTTTCATTCCTCCTACTTCACTTCCTTTCACCTCTCATACCTTTCTGTTCTTTCTTACTCATTCTCCTTTCAATTATCAATGCACTATATTTCACTTACTCTTCATTTTTTAAGAATATAGCTCTTTGATGAGAATTGGAGGTAGTTCTGAAAAGAACTTTTGGTTTTCTTCTTTTAACTGAACAGGAACAAAAACAGGGAATGGAAACTGCTCAACAGGAGCAAAAAGAAAAGAAAAAAATTAGGGGTGGGAAGGGCAGCGATGGTTCTCCAATGCTCGAACCATGAGCAGGACACTTTGCTCCCCATAGGTGAGGAGTTGATTGCAGTATCTGCATTTGACGACCCCATGGTTAAATGCAGGTTGTATGTTTGCTACCTGCTCCTGTGATTGTTCTCTTCCAGAAGAAGTTGCTCCTCCTGTTGATGTAGAGGCCCCATCTCTGGGAACCTCTTGTGCCAGAGCCCTGACACTTTCCCGGGCAAAATTCTGGGGGTGCCTCCTCTCCACATGGCGAATCATGGTGAAGTTGCCAAAAGAGTATTTTTTTGGGGGGTTACCCCGTGACAGGACCTGTTTGCAGATCCTGCACTCTACTTTTGGTGCATTCACCTTCTTCTGGTCTGCTGGAAACTTAAAAAATTTCCAGATGAAATGTTCTTTGACCTTCGGCTGAGGAGGCTCTTCATCAATGAAATCATTGGAGTCATCTTCACTGCTGGATGGTCTGGCAGCCATGATGAATCCAGGAATATGGAGCAGCAAAAAAGGCAGGTCTTTCAGTCACAAAAGTGAAAGAAGAAGTGAAGGAAATGGGTGGGGATTTCATTCATTGTAAAAAAAAACTGTTAGCAACCAATGAAAAGTGTTATTTTAGGGTCACATGACCCGACGCGTTTACGCTGCGCGCTCCGGAGCACTTCTGGTGCGTTTACGCAGCGCGATCGTAGGCGCTTCCGGGGCGCAAACGTGGCGCGATCGTAGGCGCTTTTGCGTGCGTTTATGCGCCGCGAACGTAGGCGCTTCCGAGGGCACTTACGTTGCGCGCCGAAGTGACGTCATCAATCTTTTATAGAAATGCATAATCATTTTCCTTATTAAAAAAAACAAATTTTATTTGTATGGTACGAAATGTTTTGCATTATTATTAACTTTTCATTCATATTTTTTTTCACGAACGACAGTTGCGCTCTGGGTGCGCTTTCAGATGAGCTCTCGGAAAAGCTTACCGGAGAGCTTAGCTGAAAGCTTCCCGGAGCGCGCACCCAGAGCGCAAAAGAAAAAAATTATATAAAAAAAATGAATACTTAAAAAAAAACAGCAAATTGAAAAAAAAAAAAAAGGTTAGAAACTCGATATACAAAGGAATTAGCATTTAAAAAACCTATGAAATTCACTGAAAAAAACATAGGTTTCACACCAGTTATAGTTAGGAATTAGCATTTAAAAAACCTATGAAATTCACTGAAAAAACCATAGGTTTCACACCAGTTATAGTTAGGAATTAGCATTTAAAAAACCTATTAAATTCACTGAAAAAACCATAGGTTTCACACCAGTTATAGTTAGCTGGAAATTTTACTGATATAAAACCATTGAAATTCCCACGTTATAGTTAGATGGACTCACTATAACTTGCGCGTGCAATGCACTGCTGATGATGTCTTATTAAGCCAGTTAACCAATCAATTTTTAAAAACCATCCATTTAGACACTTATTTAAACATTTATTCTTCCATCAACTTTTACATATACATATATAAAATATATTTATTTTTCAGAAAGACACACATTCACTGGATGGTGTCATCAGTGATGTCATGAGTGATGTCACTGACCATGTCATGAGTGATGTAATATGTGATGTCATCAGCAGTGCATTGCACGCGCAAGTTATAGTGAGTCCATCTAACTATAACGTGGGAATTTCAATGGTTTTATATCAGTAAAATTTCCAGCTAACTATAACTGGTGTGAAACCTATGGTTTTTTCAGTGAATTTAATAGGTTTTTTAAATGCTAATTCCTAACTATAACTGGTGTGAAACCTATGGTTTTTTCAGTGAATATATATATATATATATTACCTACTGGCGGTCGCCAGTAGGTATATATAGTTAGGATTTTTTCTCTATGGGATTTTTGAAAATTCTATGTCTAATAACTTTGGCGTTTGTGGACGGAATTGCCTGAAATTTTCAGGAAAATGGCACATTTTGTTTCTGAGCAGCTCCTGGAAATTTGGGGGGGGGGGGGTGTCAAGGGGGGGCCGAGAAAAAAGGGGGGTCCCAAAACGCGTTTTTCCCATGTTAATTTCTATAGGGCGGTTGGACTCACTTTTAGCCCGAACGGCTGAATGGATTTGCACGAAACTTGGCAAAATTGTAGGGACTGTTAGCCCGATGTGCCTTTGCTAGGTCTCAATATATGTGCTTCAGTGGATTTTGAGAAATTAACGTTTAAATCAAGATATATATCTGTAACAGCGGTCCGGGCAGCGATCCGGTTCGCGTACTTTTTGCGTAACGGAACTTTGCGCTCGGAAAGCTGATTGGCTCTTCGGTGTCTGTCAACATTCTAAACAGTCCGGTGCAGCCGCCATCTTGTCTCTCGGTAGGATCGAGAGACAAGAGGAGGCCAAAACAAAGGGGGAAATTTCCATAAGGGGGCATAGTAGATCCTCCCTGACCCCCTAGGTTTTATGTGGAGGTTTTAAAAGGGCCCAGCAGGGTCCCAAAAAATATATATTTTTTTTTTTTTCGCGATGAGCGCCTAGTACGCGAACCGGAAAGCGTTCTAGGCAGCGTACTATAAGGATAATAGAATGATACACTTTTCAAAGACTGTATGTTAATTGTTTGTTGTTTTTGTTGTTTTTTTTTTGTTTTCTTTATTTTTAATTTTTTTTTATTTTCATTGTTTTTCATAATTTATTAAACTTTCTAACATTTCAGTGTCTGAAATGTCATTATTTTCTTGAAATATTGTTTGCAATCTGTGAGGTTGTAAAATGTCCTCATTTGCAAGGAGGGCATCTACTGCTTGGACACATTGCAGCAGTTCATTATCCAAGCTTTCATCCATAAATTCTACGTCAATTTGTTCAATCAATTCCTGGCTGCTTTCTTGCAGGTCCATTTCAAAAGAAACTTGGTTTTCGCCTTCCATTTTGCCTGAAATTTGGATTAAAAAAATATATATTAGTAGAGATAGGGCACTGTTGGGATTAATTTTAGATAGGTAGTTTTTATCAGTGAATTTATCTTTTGGCAGTGTATAGTATCAGAGTGGAAATAGGACTATAAAAAAGTGTATGTGATTTAACCAAGACAAGCCTAACTCCATTCATAACTATAACAGAGAAGTCTATCTAAATACATTACTACTACAGAGGGATAGTGTATATCTAGCAGAAAAATTCTATTATATTAAGTTATAGTGTACAATATATTTCGTTTTTAAAAATTATATCTTACCTTCACAAAGAAGTTGAAGTTGTTGGAAGCTATTGAAATGAGATGTACAACAAGAAGTAGTAGTCAAAATGGCTGTGTTTTCTTCTCTTCCTTTATATATATTCAAGTATATAACCAATCAAATGTCAGGTAATAAAAGTAGAAAATGAAAATAACATTTTCATTGGTTGTCAATTCCAACAGTTCAGATGTGTTTTGTGAAGTAATTTACCTCACGGTACTTGGAGAGGTCTAAAGGCTAAATGGCTAAATGAAATTTCAATCAAATTTGTGAGAATGAAAGGGATTGTTATGTAGTATGAGCTAATTTATATTTGGTGAGAGTGTCTGTAGTCGTTTTTCTGTAAATTACTTTCCCACCTTTTTTTTGGACCGCTTCCCGGAAAGCGGTCCGGTCCGCGAACTAGGAGCGTAACGGGAGTCCACCATTTTGTGTTTCGGTCGAATCAAGGTATAAAATGGAGGGTAAATAATGTTCTGAATGGGTAGAAGGGGGCATGGTACAAGTATTTTGCCCCCCTACGTTTTTTGAGGGTGGCTGAGGAGGACTATATTTGCGAAGAAAAAACTTTTTTTTTGAAATTTTGCGCGGTTAGCTTCCAGTTCGCGTACCGGATAGCGTTCTTTAAGCGTAGTTTGTTGAAAATTACAGAAAAAAGTTAGAAAAAAATAATAAAAGTGTGTGATCAGATGAAGGGTAGCTCTGAGAAGAGCTTTTGGGTTTATGGTACATTTAGGTACTTATAAGTAGGTACCAATGCACAGTCTTAAATTCAGAATGAAAATTCTGTTGCCCTCATCTGAGAAGTGAACTCCATCTCCTCTGTAGATATCTTGCATGTAGTAACGCAAGTTATTGTTGTACAGAGAGCCCATTCCATGGTCTCTCATGAAAGCTGACACAGATTTGTTTACATGCTTCCTCGCTTTCTCAATTTGTGGACAAAATTGGTTGGACCACCTCCATTTCTGTCTTTGGCATATATTGGAATATACCAAGGCAGTTTGAGGAAAAAGTGCCATTAATTGCTCAAAGGTGTCCTTTAAAAGCATTTCCAGACCTACCCCTGTCAAAGTGCCCAAATCATTACCTCCACAGTGCACTATTAACAGGTCAGGTTTTGGCAAATGCATAAAGGTTTTCACCAATGGTATCAATTGGTGACATTTTAATCCTCTTTGGCCCAACCACTTAATTTCCACATCCTGTAAATTGAGGTTAGGTAAATTTCTGTTCTCAGCATACCTTTGAGCCCAGTGGATGTAACTATGTCCAACAATCCAGACCTTAAACATGGTGGGAGAAGGTTGTTCTGCAGTCAGATGAAGTGTGGTAATGAAAGGGCAGTTGAAACAGTAGGAGTTTGTAAAGAAAAAAAACTGTGGATTTCCAGTGCTAATGATTCATTAGCAGTGATTGGTGCATTTCCATTTCTGAAAACAGAAAGTTAGGGTGCATGGATGTGTTCTTTGAAAGATGTAATTTGAATGGTCAAGGAGAAACATTTAATGAAAGACTGCACTGGATACGCAGGTGCACTGAGAGTTCAGAGTTCAATTGAAACATTGTTGTGTGAACTTGCAAACATGAGAGGTCTTCCAGGAGGTGGTTGTTATGGAAAAAAGGCAGAGAGGGCAGAGGGGGGAAGGGTTTTGATTTGAAAAAAGTGAGGGAAGAGTTATGATTGGCTAATATGAGAGATATGTGAAATGAATATCTGTATTTCTGTGCTTTCAATAGCTGCAGCCTCTGGAGTGCATCCTTTTTCTTCTGCTGAAGACAATTTGGTGTATTTCTGAGACTGTTTTCAAAACTCCAAAAATATTTGCTAAGGTGAGAAAAGATTTATTTAATTTAGATAGAGAATAGTATGATTTAAGGAGAAAATGATGAAGAAAGCTGTGTTTTTAAAATGTGGTTTTGTCTCTAGTGATATACAAATAGAATTAGATTCTTTGAGAAATTGTAATTGCATATTCGGTGTAGCATTCTGGCATGCAGTAACACAAGTTATTGTGGTACATGGAGCCCATTCCATGGTCTGTTATGTAAGCTGAAACAGATTGTTTTTTTTTAAAAACGATTTTAGAAATCAATTACATTTCTGGATATGTACTGCTAGAGCTTCATAGGTTGTTTTGGGCCATATTTATAAGGCATTTGAGTGTCTTTGATGTTATGTTTTCCTTTTAAAATGGAAAGCGTTCCTCATGGGGCAAGTGTCTTGTAAATACGCTCCCACTTGCGCTTGGCAAATTTAGATTTTGATTATGGAAGTTACCTAGCCATGTTAATAGTGTCCCAAAAATGGTGCTAGGGCATTCCAGAAACACTTTCATGTGTTTCAAGGACATTTTTAGTCATTTCTTCATGAATGCAGGTATACAATTGATTTATATGCGGTGTTTAAAAACGAATTTTGAAATCAATTACATTTCTGGATATGTACTGTTAGAGCTTCATAGGTTGTTTGGGGTCATATTTAGAAGGCATTTTAGTGTCTTTGATGTTATGTTTACATTTTTAAATGGAAAGCCTTCCTCATGGGCCCTGAGCAGTTCTTAGCCATGTTATTTAATGGGAAGTGGATAACATGGCTAAGAGCATTTGCTGGAAAATGCATGAATATCGCTGACTTTTCAGCGATATTCATGCATTGCGGCCGTTTTTTTCGCATTTGCGAGCAGTTCTTAGCCATGTTATCCAATGGGAGGTGGATAACATGGCTAAGAGCATTTGCTGGATAATGCATGAATATCGCTGACTTTTCAGCGATATTCATGCATTGCGGCCGTTTTTTAACGCATTTGCGATAAATCTTGCTACGGAGAAAATGATGAAGAAAGCTGTGTTTTTAAACTGTGGCTTTGTCTGTAGTGATATAGAAATAGATTTTGTTTCTTTGAGAAATTGTAATTGCATATTCGGTGTACCATTCTGGCATGCAGTAACACAAGTTATTGTTGTATATGAAGCCCATTCCATGGTCTCTTATGTAAGCTGAAACAGATATGTTGTTTTTAAAAACCATTTTTGAAATCAATTACATTTCTGGATATGTACTGCTAGAGCTTCATAGGTTGTTTTGGGTCATATTTATAAGGCATTTGAGTGTCTTTGATGTTATTTTTCCTTTTTTAAATGGCAAGCATTCCTCATGGGGCAAGTGTCTTGTAAATACGCCTTCACCTGCGCTTGGCGAATTTAGATTTTGGTTATGGGAGTTACATAGCCATGTTAATAATGTCCAAAAAATGGTGATAGGGCATTACAGAAAACGCTTTCATGTGTCTCAAGGACATTTTCAGTCATTTCCTCTTGAATGCAGGTATACAATTGATTTATATGCTGTGTTTAAAAACGAATTTTGAAATCAATTAAATTTCTGAATATGTACTACTAGAGCTTCATAGGTTGTTTGGGGTCATACACCATTTTTGGGAAATTATTAACATGCCTATGTAACTCCCATAATCAAAATCTAAATTTGCCAACCGCAGGTGGGAGCGTATTTACAAGACATTTGCACCATGAAGAACGTAAAATAGCATAATAGACACTCAAATGCCTTATAAATATGACCCAAAACAACTTATGAAGCACTAGCAGTGCATATTTCCAGAAATGTAATGGTTTTCAAATAATGACTTACTTCATTGGTAGGTCTTTACATGTATTTTCTCTTTGGTTTTTTTCAGTGAAAATCTTATCTGCAACCATGTGTTGGCCTCACCTCAAATAAACAAAACAGGTGATGGACCGAATGTGGATCAATGACACACATTCACCCCAGTCCAAAGATCTGGGCCTAAACAAACCTTTAGATAGGCTACATCTTATCGTCATCCTGAATTAATCATTTAAAATATTAGGGAGTGATTTATGATTGTTCTATGCCTGTTTTGTACCATTGAGTGTCATTTTTGTGATGCAGTGCTGGTGCAAAAGATTTGCTATGTTAAATAATTAGTAGGGCATTAAGTTTTAGATGACTGTTATTCATTTACTGTTTGGTAATAGTGGTTAATAACATTTTTTATTATATTTTTCCACAGATTCAACTGCAGATTCTTTCATAGTTTGGAAAATGCCTACAAAAAATAGAATTAGGAAGGCTAGAAAACGTCAAAGACAGCAGGATGATGTTTTATTGCAGCAGTCCTCTTCCCCAAATACTTGTCAAAACACCAAGAAAGGTCCGGGTAAGAGCACGAAATCATTCTTAAGAAATATTTGTAGTAAAAAAAGGATTTCTCCCAAAAATGTTTTAGTCCACAAAAAGAAAAGCAATTTAAATGGAAAGGAGAGACCCATCAAAAATGTTACTGGTAGAGGAAGAGATAACTCTGTGCATGATAGTAGAAGGAAACAACAGTTTAGGGACATTCGAAATCGAATGTTCCGTAACAGAATAATAGTTAATTTATTGAAAAATATAAAAAAAAAGGCCAACAGAAAGCGGCATTTTATAAGAAGAAGAAAAATGTAGAGAAAATTATTGATCATGCTTTTGAAATTAAGCGAAAGTTATTTATTTTGGTAATCAATAGAATTAGGAAACTAAGCAAGGTAATTTCTGATTTCAAAACAAAAAGTAGATGGAAGAGAGTAGTAAATCGTACTAACTTTTGTGAAGTTTTTTCCGGAGAATGGATGCATAGTTCAAGTTGTGAGGCATTTTTTAATGAGGAGAGTTATTTTCAGGATAATGATTTGGTGTTTGCAGTTGACACCAGTGGTCGAGCTTATGAAGTGAAGGATGGTTGTCCAGTTGAAAAAGAACAACTTGTGACAACAGAGACAGAAGAGGCGCTAAGTGATGAGGTTTTAGGAAGACGTCCTAAGGGTCCTGTGTACATTTGGAAGTGTAGTTCTATTTGCAGTGTGCAACAGGTTTCCATCAATTTGCTTTGTGATTTCATACGGACATTTAATAAGAAAAGTTTGAAGCAGAAAATAAAGTTGTTGCAAGATTTAGATCCTTGCAGAGTGAGACAAATGACAGGTTTGCGTGGTCATTCACTGGCTTGTCTTTCCAGGAGAGTATGCCAGAGTGTTTTTCATCATTTCAGGATGCTAGCAGTGCATCATAATAAAGTGAGAAAATTAGTGAGAATGTTGTATTATGCTAAGAGTCCAGCAATTATGCTTAAACAATTATGTGCTGCTCTTTTGCATGGTTCTGAAATAGATGTGAAGAATATTTGTGAAGAAATTGAGTTTTGTTACTTTGGTAGTAGAGATGAGAATGTTCAAATTGACCCAGAAGTAGAGGGTTATGTTGAAGATAATATCCTGGTTTCTAGTTCAGATAATTTTCAGAAGGAAATTGCCACGTTTCAGATGAAATCAAGTGAGAGGCCTAATTTCACGTGTGTATGTTGTCGACGCACTTATTATAAGAATCAGACTAAGTTAGTGGATTTATATGCAAAAACTGAAAGGGAAAATAATAGTGAATGGAAGGATTTTGCCACATACTTGATGGTAGAAAATTGTTTTGATTTGGGAGTGGACCAACGTGTGTGTACTTATTGTTGTAATAAATTAAATCAAAACCAGATGCCTGCTAGGGCAGTTCATAATAATCTGGAATTGGTTGAGATTCCTTCAGAATTGAAGGATTTAAATACTTATGAATCTATTTTGATTCAAAGTATCCATCCCTTTCAGGCTATTGTAAGAATGGAGCCAAAGACAGGGAAGTTGCCTCCAACAGATTTACAGAGAGGATTAAAGGGAAGAGTTGTTTATTTGCCTCTAGATTTAAACAAAAACATTAACACAATTGGAGTTGAGAAAGTGGAAGAGGAACCTCTGGTTATCTTGGTTAATGGGGTTCCGACAAAGAATAAGAAAATATGGCAAGATTTAGTGGATGTTAGGAAAGTGAAAAATGCAACTTTGTATTTGAAGAAAAATAATAAGTACTATAAGAATGTATATGTAGCAGAAGAGGAAGTAAGTGATGAAGAGGATAGTGTTTTGTGTGCTGGCCAAATTGAGAAAGTAGAGGTGTCTAATAGTGAAGAAATATATGAACATTATAGTGTTCATCCTTTGCATTCCAAGGAAGTCATGGGGAATGCTATTGAGTTGTTTCAAATGAAACAAGCCAATAGTCCCATTGGCTTGTTCCCATTAGTGTTTGGGAGGAAAGTTTGGAAGCTCGGTGTTTCCCACAGCTATTTCCCACAGGTCAAGGAGGAAGATATGATGAGCGACCTCATCAAATTCCTGCGTCTGAATACCGGACTTTACGATTGTATGCAGAAGATCCTAGGTTTCGTCAATGCATTCCCTATTTGTTTCATCTCCTGTTTGAAAGCGATCTGTCAGGACTGTCATATGCAGTGAACCACATTTTAAAAAGTGGTATACAGATGCGAAACATCTCGGCAAGTGATTTTCTGCATAAAATCAATGTCCAAGACAGTATTTTGGATTCTCACTTAATTAATCTCATGGCGTGTCAGCGTGGTACTAATGAGTACTGGTACCATCGTCATGGTGATTTAAAATGTATGCTGAGGAACTTAGGAACTCCGACATGGTTCCTCACTCTGAGCTGTGCCGAGTATGGCTGGGAAGACTTACTTGAATTTCTACGAGAGGCAAATGGAAATATTGAAAACATTGAATTCAAGACACCTGGAGAACTGTGTTCTTTGGATCCAGTGAATGTATGCAGGTACTTCAATCATAGATTTGAAGCTATGATGTCTTTCATTACAAATAAGAAGAATCCACCTCTTGGAGAGGTGTTGGATTTCTTCTGGAGAAAGGAGTACCAAGCAAGAGGTGCCCCTCATATACATATGTTGTTGTGGATCAAGGATGCACCTAAATTTGGAACAGATCCGTATGACTTAGTGATGAATTTCATAGAACAGTATTCTACGTGTACTGTTCCAAACGCAATGGAGAAGAAAAGCCTAAGAGAACAAGTTCTACGTTTCCAAAGCCATCGTTGTGGAAAGTATTGTCGTCGTAAATTCAGAAACAAGGACAAGTTCTACACCAAATGTCGTTTCAACTTTCCACGACCGGTGATTTCTAAAGGAAGAGTGAACAGTTTGATGTCTTCGCTGCGACATAATGTGACGAGGAAATCACCCAAGAATACATACAATTTGAAAAGGAACGAAGAGTCCAAGTACATCAATGACTACAACCCAGTGATTTTGTCCATGTGGAATGCTAACATGGATATACAGTTTGTGGCTGACAACTGTATGGCTGTGGCTCGGTATGTGACATCTTACATCACCAAAAAAGAAAAGACAGAACTGAAGGATATGTGGGAGGACATTTCCCATGAAAAGAGCCTCAGCAAGAAGTTGTACAGTTTCAGTCTGAAGATGTTGTCGCATCGAGAAATCGGAGCTTACGAATGTTCTGATCGATTGTCTTCAGCAAGTCTCTATGCCAAATCCAGGAGTATTGTTTGGGCGAGTCTTGGTCTTGCTGCAACGCGAAATCGAGTTCTAAAACCTGTCCGGGAAATTGAGTATTTGGCAGAAAAGGAACCAAACAGTACCGACATTTTGAAGACCAACATGTTGGATACATATTATCCAAATCGAAGCAGTCACCTTGAGAATGTTTGTCTATATGAGGTTCTCCAAAATTATATATTCAAGAGGAACATCAAAGAAGATATTGAGAAAGGAGTGTATGCTGTAATTGGAAGTGAGGGATGCCTGGTCAAGCAAAGAAAATGCCAATTAGTAAACCATCGAAAATTGAGTGGTGAATCTCCAGAAAAAAAGGAGTTTTTCTATTTAGCACTTTTGCAACTTTTCAAGCCTTGGCGTGCAGAAGAGGAACTGCTTGGAGATTTCCTTTGTTACGAAGACTCTTTCAATGCAGCCAAGGAGTCCATAGAATGTCCTGCTTTTCCTAAATATCAAGAAATGCTAACTTTGGAAATTGAGCAGGAAGCAACGATTGCAGCCGAGATTGCCAGAGACAGTTCTCAGGACAGTCAGAGTTCTGTTTCATTGAGTCAAGATCCACTTGGAGGACCTATTATCGAAAATGAAGCTGCCACTGCTATGAATGAAGTGGAAAGAGCCATGGCACATGCACAGGAAGATTCAGTTAACTTAGAAGACTTGGAAAAACAACTCAACGTTGAGCAGAGGAAAATATATGATGAAGTTACCAAGGAAATTGAGCACGGATTAAGTCATGAGAAGAAAGAGTGCTCATGTACATCGTTGAAGCCTGTCCGACTGTACGTGAGTGGAGAAGCGGGAACTGGAAAAAGTTTCCTCATTAAAGCAATTTCTTGTTATTTGCAGGAAAGGACTGAGTCATCGCTGTCTTGTGTTGTCACCGCTCCTACTGGACTGGCAGCACATAACATTAAAGGTATTACTTTGCATCGTCTACTGATGCTGCCGGTGGAGCATGACAACAAATTACAATACCACAAGTTATCTGGGGATGCTTGCTGTGAAGTTTCAAGAGTCTTGAGGAAAATGAAACTACTTATCATTGACGAAGTAAGCATGGTTTCCAATGTCATGCTTGCCTTTGTGCATTTGAGAATGCAAGAAGTACTTAAAAATGAATATGATGTGTTATTTGGTGGCAAACACATCATTGTTTTTGGAGATCTTCTGCAGCTGACACCAGTAAAAGGTCAACCTGTGTTCAAAATACTCACGCATGAAGATACCAGGAAGTGCCTAGGGAGCATTGGCAACGTCAATATATGGTTAAACTTCAATTATGCTGAACTGCATGAAAATATGCGTCAGGCAAAGGATGAAGATTACAAGAATATTCTACAAGATATTAGAATTGGAAAAGTGACCGAACATGGGAAAGAAGCTTTAAATGCACGATTACTGTCAAATTTATATCCCAAACAAGAGATTGTGCCTGAGAATATTTTTCAGAAAATTACTGAGAAGAAATCCGGGATATGTTTGATGCCAACTCTTGCAGAATGTGCCATCTTCAACAACAAAATGTTGAATTTAGAAAAGCAAGAGATTGTGAAACTTGAAGCTATCGACAAAATAGAGCACATGGGATCAACAATTATTTTGTCAGACAATTTGAAATCAAAATTGGATTCATTAGAGAAGACTATATCTAAAACAGCGGGTTTTGAAAAGACTTTGAATGTGTGTTTAAATTGCCGAATCATTTTGAGAAGGAATTTACATGTAGAAAGAGGTCTGGTGAATGGATCAATGGGTAATGTTGTTGATTTTGAGAAATACAGAAATAGAGATGGAATAGAATTTTTAAGAATTAAATTTGATGGCATTGAGGAAGTACAGCTAATTGGTCGTTGTTCTGCTAGGTTTTTGCTTGTTAAAGACTTATATGTTCGCCGTAAACAGTTTCCTGTTTGCTTGGCATATGCGGTGACAATCCATAAATCGCAAGGTTTAAGTGTAGACAGTGCATTGGTGAATATTGGCAGTTCTGTGTTCAAGGAGGGTATGGCATATGTGGCATTGTCACGAGTTAGAACTTTATCGGGATTGTACTTGATTGACTGTGATGTCACAAACATTTGTGCGGATCTAGATTGTGTTAAGGAATACAATAGGTTAAGAAGAGAGTATGCGCCACATTTGCCTCAATATCCTTTGTTTGAGAAACGTGTGGTAGGCCGGAAACGTAGAAATATCAGTAATAGTAGGGAGGTTGTTGCAAAAAGACTAAAAGTCAATGAACCGAAAATTGTTAGCAGAAAGAAAGTGGATTCTGTTGAAGATGTTGTCGGTTTTCAATTTGAAAACAGTTCTGGTGTCAACTGCTATGCAAATGTAGTGGTTAATGTTCTCTTTTCACTAGAGAGTTTAAGAGAACAGATTCTGTTGAATTCAGAACAAATTTTATGCTGTTTGTTGAATTCTGTTTTCGAGAAATGTAGCACTGATCGAACAAAAGTAGAAAGTGTGTCTGAAGTTTGTTATCTGTTAGATGAATGTTCAGGTCAAACAGACTTCTCTGAAAATAATCAGCAAGATTGGCAGGAGTTTTTAATGTATATGCTTGATGTATTGCAAGATGAGGGTGTAGATGTAGATCACCTGTTTGGGCTTTCTTATCAATGGCAGCATGACTGCGAGAACTGTATGGTATCAAGTACTACTAGTGTAGACTCAGAAAGATTTATATATTTAACTTTGCCAGACAGAAAATCAGTGTCCTTTAATAAGCTAGTAAATGCAGCGGATCAGAACATGGAGTGTACCCAATGTAAATGTGATATGATGTCAACATTATTTATACGTAGATATGGCCAGTATGTCATTTTAATGATCCAACGATGTAGGCCTGATGGTTCAAAATTGTCAACTTTAATAAAAAAATTTGTGGCTTCTCAGCTGTCAATATCAGGGAGGACTTTTGTAACTGTAGCAATTATCTATCACGATGATCTATCAACAACATCAGGACATTATACAGCTTACTTAAAGTCTCGAAACGGCTGGTCATTGTGCAATGATTCCATTGTAACTTTCAAAAAAAAATTGCCGTTTGACCTTAAAAATTCTTATCTGGTGTTTTTAAAACCAAAATTTTAAGTAGAGGGAATGTAAGTCTGCAATGCTGTCTAGATTAAAAATCCAACTATATAAACCTGATGCAAGTAAGTCTGCTTCATAGTAAGCAGTATCAGTGTCATAGGAAAAGGAGAACATGAGTGACAAAGAAGAGTAAGATATTAGTAGTCCAGGATTGTGAAAATAATCTCAAATGTTTTCTTTTTGAAAGTTGCGAAAATAGAAAATGTCGGGATTTGTTTGGAAGAATTACAAGACTTGCAAATCGCGGCAACATGATTTGGCCTAGTGGAAACATGTGATAGAATGAGAGAAGTCTTTTTTTCTATGTAACATATTTTTCATATCGATGGAGGTTATCTTTCAGAAAGTGGCGGGCTGAAAATATTTATAGCACAACAGAGTGGATGCTGTTTATAGGACATCCTTCGACGTCATTGAAAGTAAGTTAATTTTAAGGAGTTTTGAAATCATTTTTCTTAGTTTGTATGGGTTTTTTAAACACAGTCATTTTGATTGTGTTTTTTTTTCCCCGCTGTTACATGATGAATACCTTCAAGTCACTGATTTAAGTGAAATTTGATACATTCTGAGAACAGCAAAAATAAACCATTTAACATGTATAATTAATGTTATGCTTTTTGAAATTATGATATATATTTAGAAATGTGAGGTAGATATGGAGAAGCTGAGTCTTCTGTAAGTGTCAATTTTAATGCTTACAGTGCTGTACTTCTAGGTACTGTTTTTTAAAAAAAAAAAGAAATAGGCCTCACCTCAAAGAAAGCTCTTGAAAGCACACATCTTATTTGCATCCTAAAACAATCATTTAAAATGTTTGACACAATTTTATGATGGCTTTACATCTTTTTTGTGCTGTTATTGCATCACTATTGTGAGACATAAGCAATGCAAAAGAAGCATCATGTTTCAAAATAGGCCTCATTTCATCAGCATGAAGATACTGTTTTTTTAAAATAAATATCTTTAGGATTGTGTAGGGGTCGTAGAGAAGTAGAGGTTTCTGTAAGTGTCAAAGTTGTTTAAAAACTGTTTCTTCTTGAACCTTTTCCCTTCTTTTTTCTAATTTTTAAATACATGTTTTAATATTTTTGGAAATGTTTGTTCTCTCTTTTACAGATTGAATGTATGAAAAATTTGCTTGAAAAGTTAACATGAATTATAAGGTAAATGTTTTCTACTTTTTTAACCTGCATTCCACTGCTGATGATGTCACTGACTATGTTATGATTGATGTAATAAGTGGGTATGTTTTACTGCAATGGTAGGTCTTCACATCTATTATCTCGTCTGTATTCTTCAACAAGCATAAATTTGATATGCAACCCAGAGTACGGTTCACCTTAAACAAACTTTTAGAGAGGACACACCTTATCGTCACCCTCAATCATTCATTTAATCTATCACATTTAACATCTATTAGTTCTACTGCTTCATTTCTTAAATCTTTACTTTCCTGTGTTTGCTACTTCTCTCCTTCCTTTCTCTATTACTTAATTTTTCTACTCCTTCCAGTATTTTTCTCAGTCCCTCTCTTCTCATACTTCTTCATTATTATTCACTAATTCTGTCTCTATTAATGTTACTGTTTCTGAATGATCTCCAAAAATTTTTAAAACAAGAACAGTAAGTATAAGGATAGGAAAAGACATTTATGTTACAAGAAAGACAACTATAGGAACTAAACAGAAAAAACTGTTACTCGCAATCGACTGCTGATGATCTCACTGACCATGTCAAAAATTATGTAATATATGACATGATCAGAAGTGAATTGCGGGTAACAGTATCTTTTCTTTACTCCCTATAGCTGTCTTTTTTGTAACATAACTGTCTGTTTTCTTTCCTTATACTTACTATTCCTTTTTTTAAAAAAAATTTTTTGGGTACGCTCAAAATTCGCGTACCGGAGTGCGAACTGGGAGCGAACTAATAGAAATAGAGCTTGGCAGAGTTCAAAGAATTCTACCAATTTTTTTTATTAATGGGGAGGTAGTTCTGAAAAGAACTGTTTTTTTTGTTTTTGTTGTTTTAAATTTTTTTTATTAGTTTTCTGAACATTTTTTATATTTTTTTGTTTTTTTCTGAACATTTTGTATTTTTTTAATTTTTTGGGGGGAGGGGGAAACAAAAATGATTCATCGAAGACGGCTCAACAGGAGCAACAAAAAAAAGAAGAATTTACTTTTTGGGGCGTTTTGGGCACACATGATTGTTGATGGCTCTCATTATAAGGGTAATGCTACTTTCGCGGTAGCAAAGTGTCTGGTTGCACCACACACAGACTTGCTTCACTTCTCCCATGTTGATCTGGATGTTCGGGATCACCTCCCTCGCCTCCGGTCCCGATACCTCCTGAACAACAGATCTTCTCGCCATTTCTGGTGGATTTTGTTGTTGGTCGCGAAGCTGGGCATTACTGTAGTTGTTAGGGTGCCATCTACTCATGTGCCTGTGCATTGTATGATTCCCATAGCTGTACTTTTTGTCTGTGTCCCTTGAAAGACGATAGCCGCAAATACGACAAAATACGTATCTAGCATTAACTTTTTTTTGGTCAGCAGGAAATTTGAAAAATTGCCAGATATAATTTTCTTTCCTGTTATATCTCCTGGGCTCCTCTGGCAAAAACTCTTGATTTTCTTCCTCTTCCTCCTCTTCTTGATTTTCCTCCTCTTCTATAATTAGTGAAGCAGGTGGTCCTTTCTTCCCATGAGGAGGTGGAGGAGGTGGTGGGGGCACACTGGCTGAAGCAACCATTGAAGCCATTGCTGAAGAATCAAAAAGGGTCTTTCTCTCACCAAGATGAAAGTCAGAGTGAGGAAAGAAGGAGGGGTTTTCATCATTTGGGAGAAGGAAAAATTCTAAACCAATGAAAAGTGTTAATTTTATATCACATGACCAAGTATTACATCATTAGGAAACCAAAAGTGAAATGAACCAATGAAAAGTGTTATTTTCGAGTCACATGACCTGCTGTGTTTACGTTTCGCGCTTTGCTCCGCTTTCCGGTCCACTTCCGGGTCCGCTAACTTGGCGCGTCCAATGACGTATTACGCGATAACGCAAAACGTCATGCAAACGTAACAGTTACGCTAAAGGAACGTTTACTGGTTCGCGTACTATGCCGCGGCTTTAAATTGAGCAAACGGGAAGCTGACCGGTTCGCGGACTGGGAGCGAAACAAAAAAAAATGTTTTTAAAAAATTGTCTAAAGAACATGAAAAATATATTTCAAGATTTAAAGAAGAATATATTTTACAGCTACAGATATTAGCTTTTAAAAAACCATTGAAATTCAATGAAAAAACCATAGGTTATAGTCCATATATAGTTAGGAATTTGCATTTACAAAACCTTGAAAATTCACTGAAAAAACCATTGGTTATAGACCATATATAGTTAGGGATTAGCATTTACAAAACCTTAATTTACTCGCATAAAACCATTGAAATTCCATATATAGTTATAAGCGCTAACTATATATCGCGCACCCGCAATCCACTGCTGATGATGTCACATATTACATCATTCATGACATGGTTAGTGACATCACTGATGACATCACTGATGACATCTCAAATGACATCACTGATGACATCACTGATGACAACATCCAGTGACTGTATGTTTCTGTAAAGTAAAAATATGTCTTACATATTGAAGAATGAGTGGATGTATAAGTGTCTGGATGAAGGATTTAGTAGGTGCATATCTGACTGTATGAGTGAGTGATTAAATGTGTCTCACTGAGTGCATGGGTTAGTGACTAAACTGTCTTAATTTGTGCATCATTATGTCTGTTGTTCTGTAAACTGCTGCATGTGTTGATCAGTAGCTATATGAGTAACTATATGGGTTATTGATTGGTTGCCCAAGTATTTATATGGGAGACTGAGTGTGTGTGTGGGTGGCTGGGAGGTGTATGACTCTGTGCATAGATGTGTGAGCAGTTGATTCACTAGATGTATGGTTTCAAAAGTGCATGTGGAAACAGCTGTATGGACGGTTGACTGTGTGCATGAGTGTATTGGTGAATGAATGGATATCTCAGTGCTACATGTCAAAGTAAGTACATATGTAAAACACAGTACATGTGAGAGTTGACATATATAAATAACTGTGCATAAGAGCCAGTGAATGTGTGAGTGGCTGTATGGATCATTGTGAACTTGTATCAGGGATTGTATAAGAGAGTAAAGTAAATATGTGTTAGTATATGTTTGAATAAGTAAGGTGTGTATAACTGTATAGTTGAGAAAATGGAGGTGTGATTGATTTTTGGCATAACTGACTAGGTGTGTGAGTAACTCCATGGATGAGTGACAGTCTGTGACTGTCTGTTTACACTGATTGTATCTAAGGTTATATTAGAGTCTGAAGAGGTTCATGGTATTATCACATGAATGATATCATCAGTGATGTTATCAGTCATGTCAAATGAGATGTTTTCAGTGATGTCATTTGAGATGTCATCAGTGATGTCATCAGTGATGCCACTAACCATGTCATGAATGATGTAATATGTGACATCATCAGCAGTGGATTGCGGGTGCGCGATATATAGTTAGCGCTTATAACTATATATGGAATTTCAATGGTTTTATGCGAGTAAATTAAGGTTTTGTAAATGCTAATCCCTAACTATATATGGTCTATAACCAATGGTTTTTTCAGTGAATATATATATATATATATATATATATATATATATATATATATATATATATATATATATATATATATATATTACCTACTGGCGGTCGCCAGTAGGTATATATAGTTAGGATTTCTTCTCTATGGGATTTTGTGAACATTCTATGTCTAATAACTTTGGCGTTTGTGGACGGAATTGGCTGAAATTTTCAGGAAAATGGAACATTCTGTTTCTGAGCAGCCCCTGAGAATTTGGGGGGGTTTCATCAAGGGGGGGCCGAGAAAAAAAAGGGGGGTCCCAAAACGCGTTTTTCCCATGTTAATTTGCATAGGGCGGTTGGCCTCACTTTTAGCTCGAACGGCTGAATGGATTTGCACGAAACTTGGCAAAATTGTAGGGACTGTTAGCCCGATGTGCCTTTGCTAGGTCTCAATATATGTGCTCCAGTGGATTTTGAGTAATTTAGGTTCAAAAAAAGATATATATCTGGGCGGAGCCTAACCACACATCTGATCTGATTGGCTGTCAGCACTTCATCCAAGAAGTGTTGGCAGCCATCTTGGGACCAATATACATGATAGCACCTCATTAAAAAGCATTGTAGTTAATAGAGGGTTTTAGGACTTTAGTTACATTATAAATCATTTGTTGATGGTACCATACTCGTTTTAGGAATTGTGGTGGGTTCTAAGGTGATTTTACCATGTGAAAAAGCCTTCTGCTGTGATATCATGAATATTGTTTGAAAGAAAACTAATATCTCATGATTCTCCCACAGTGGTTTGGAAGGGGATCTATAAGCTAAACTGAAAGCATATTTTCTGTAAATTCACATTATCTTTCTCAGTCATGTGAAAACGAAGTCTGACATTCTCAGTAAAACATGTACATCCAACAAGGACAGAGACTGTCAGTTGATTCCTTTGTGTTCTACTGCAGCCTCCTAGAGTGTTCTAAAGAACAACTAGAGCGCTAACAGTCCTACTTATTACAAAGGTATGGCACACCTGAAGCCATCTTGATTGGAATAAAGTGGTAACTCTTAAAACATTTAATTTAAAAAGAAACAACATGAGGGGGTATATTTTGCCATAGAAAGTATGATTAGTGCTGCAGAATGAAAAATTAGGGCACATTTTGAGTGACTTCTCAAATCCTTTTCTATTTCATTAAAACATTCTGACATGCAGTCTCCCAAAATGGCCACCAGAGACAAACGAGCCCAAATGTAGCCCAAATATCACCCAGATGTAGCCCAAGTATAGCCCAATGACAGAATGTCCCAGAGTGTTCTAAAGAACAACTAGAGCGCTAACAGTCCTACTTATTACAAAGGTATAGCACACCTGGAGCCATCGTGATGGGAATAAAGTGGTAACTCTTAAAACATTTAATTTAAAAAGGAATAAAATGAGGGGGTATATTATGCAATAGAAGGTATTATTAGTGCTGCAGAAAGAAAAATTAGGGCACATTTTGAGTGACTTTTCAAATCCTCTTCTATTTCATTAAAAAATTCTGACATGCAGTCTCCCAAAATGGCCACCAGAGACAAAAGAGCCCAAATGTAGCCCAAATATCACCCAAATGTAGCCCAAGTATAGCCCAATGACAGAATGTCCCAGAGTGATCTAAAGAACAACTAGAGCGCTAACAGTCCTACTTATTACAAAGGTATGGCACACCTGAAGCCATCTTGATTGGAATAAAGTGGTAACTCTTAAAACATTTAATTTAAAAAGGAACAAAATGAGGGGGTATATTTTGCCATATGAATTATGATTAGTGCTGCAGAAAGAAAAATTAGGGCACATTTTGAGTGACTTCTCAAACCCTCTTCAATTTCATTAAAAAATTCTGACATACAGTCTCCCAAGATGGCCACCAGAGACAAAAGAGCCTAAATTTAGCCCAAATATCACCCAGATGTACCCCAAGTATAGCCCAATGACAGAATGTCCCAGAGTGTTCTAAAGAACAACTAGAGCGCTAACAGTCTTACTTATGAAAAAATTATGGCACACCAGAAGCCATCTTGATTGGAATGAAGTGGTAAGTCTGAAAACACTAAATTTAAAAAGGAACAACATGAGGGGGTTAATTTTGCCATAGAAAGTATGATTAGTGCTTCAGAAAGAAAAATTAGGCATCATTTTGAGTGACTTCTCAAATCCTCTTCTATTTCATTAAAAAAATTCTGACATGCAGACTGAAACATGCACTTTGAATACCAGCAGCAGACGTCCCTGGTGAGCAGTAGCTTTACTACAGTGATCTAATGTGCAACTAGAGTGCTAACATTCAGAATTTATGGCAAATGTGTGACACATCTGAATGCCTTCTTGATGGAACCAAAGTAAACAAGCATTGAAAATGCAATAGATCTCGCCCTCGTTTAAGTTAAAGCCATTCTGTTTGTAATGAGGTGGCTTTTTAGCTTTGCTTTTTTTAGTGTTTTTTCAACTTTCATGTAAATAACATGCATCCGTATGCATATAAGTATATGTATGCATGCATTTATGTTTGTATTTATATAGATATACAGATGATATATGTTTATATATGTATGTATATATATATATTCACTGAAAAAACCATAGGCTATAGACCATATATAGTTAGGAATTAGCATTTACAAAACCTTGAAAATTCACTGAAAAAACCATAGGTTATAGACCATATATAGTTAGGAATTAGCATTTACAAAACCTTGAAAATTCACTGAAAAAACCATAGGTTATAGACCATATATAGTTAGGAATTCGCATTTACAAAACCTTATTTTACTCACACAAAACCATTGAAATTCCATATATAGTTAGTTGCACTAACTATATATCGCGCACCCGCAATCCACTGCTGATGATGTCACATATTACATCATTCATGACATGGTCAGTGACATCACTGATGACATCACTGATGACATCTCAAATGACATCACTGATGACATCACTGATGACAACATCCAGTGACTGTATGTTTCTGTAAAGTTAAAATATGTCTTAAATATTGAAGAATGAGTGGATGTATAAGTGTCTGGATGAAGGATTTAGTAGGTGCATGACTGACTGTATGAGTGAGTGATTAAATGTGTCTCACTGAGTGCATGGGTTAGTGACTAAACTGTCTTAATTTGTGCATCATTATGTCTGTTGTTCTGTAAACTGTTGCATGTGTTGATAAGTAGCTATATGAGTAACTATATGGGTTATTGATTGGTTGCCCAAGTATTTGTATGGGAGACTGAGTGTGTGTGTGGGTGGCTGGGAGGTGTATGACTCTGTGCATAGATGTGTGAGCAGTTGATTCACTAGATGTATGGTTTCAAAAGTGCATGTGGAAGCAGCTGTATGGGCGGTTGACTGTGTGCATGAGTGTATTGGTGAATGAATGGATATCTCAGTGCTACATGTCAAAGTAAGTACATATGTAAAACACAGTACATGTGAGCGTTGACATATATAAATAACTGTGCATAAGAGCCAGTGAATGTGTGAGTGGCTGTATGGATCATTGTGAACTTGTATCAGGGATTGTATAAGAGAGTAAAGTAAATATGTGTTAGTATATGTTTGAATAAGTAAGGTGTGTATAACTGTATAGTTGAGAAAATGGAGGTGTGATTGATTTTTGGCATAACTGACTAGGTGTGTGAGTAACTCCATGGATGAGTGACAGTCTGTGACTGTCTGTTTACACTGATTGTATCTAAGGTTATATTAGAGTCTGAAGAGGTTCATGGTATTATCACATGAATGATATCATCAGTGATGTTATCAGTCATGTCAAATGAGATGTTTTCAGTGATGTCATTTGAGATGTCATCAGTGATGTCATCAGTGATGTCACTAACCATGTCATGAATGATGTAATATGTGACATCATCAGCAGTGGATTGCGGGTGCGCGATATATAGTTAGCGCTTATAACTATATATGGAATTTCAATGGTTTTATGCGAGTAAATTAAGGTTTTGTAAATGCTAATCCCTAACTATATATGGTCTAAAACCAATGGTTTTTTCAGTGAATATATATATATATATATATATATATATATATATATATATATATATATATATATATATATATATATATATATATATATATTCACACTCCTCGGTTGCTCCAAAGAGTTGCGGTCGGCCCCGTGGGAAGTGGCGTGAGCACCGGCAGAGCACGCCGGTAATTTCAATGCAAAAACCTCGTAACCAATGGTATCACGCTCTCAGACACTCAAAAACGCCAGAAATCAGCAAGGTCCAAGGGTGTTTATTGACCCCTTACGACATGTTTCGGCTTGCAGGAAGCCTTGTTCACGTAAGTTTGTGTAACGCATCTGTGCAGTGTAAATACTGCACACCAACAACAGTGAAAAGGGACACAGGTCGCAAGTCACATGACAAAAAGTGGTGTCGGCCATCTTGTAATGGTCAAACTGTGTTGTTAATACATCTTAACAAACATAGTAAAGGTTCATATTTAAACAAATGTTAAACAATTTCAAAGTCATGATTCTCATAAACCAAGCATAATGGCAGGACATGAGCGAATTAAATGAGCGCTCTCGTGCTGTGGCCAAGCAAATGCATGGAGATGACCACCGTGCAATGCATAGGTGATAGACAGTTCGTGATCAAATCACAGTGGCGAAGCCAGTCACTAGGTGAAATACCAGGAGTCATAACGTGCCTACAGTGTGGTACAAAGGCAAAAGATGCCAGGGATCAGTTAAGCGACCTGGTCAAAGTCAATGTTAGAAAAGTGAAGCCAATGAAGGCGTGCTCTTATCTTAACTCAGGAACGTGCAGGGAAGATGACTGGTGCAGGTGCAGTGAAGGGTCTCAATCCCAGTGAAGTTCCTGTGAATTTAAAATGACAGATGTTAAAATCTAACATGAAAAACAGCGTATACATAACGTCAATAAACTTGGATGGAAGGCGCTAGGAAGAGGAGATGGTATGCAAGGCAAATTTTAAATGCACACAGGTTATACATATTCACTCTTGAGATGAATTGCAAGCTCTTCATCGTGGTTTAACCCCCCCGGGGTCTTGGTTTGGAAATTGTTTATGTGTCTCGATTCCCTCTGTCTCATTTTAAGTACACGGTTCCCACCCCTGGGATTTCTCTCTATTTGCTCCAGAATGAAAAATCTCATAAGGGTGGGATCAGCGAAGTGAAATTCACTAAAGTGGCGTGCCACAGGATATTTGGCATCCTTGTGGATGATGGCACAATAGTGCTCAAGTATGCGTTTCTTCGCATGGGCGGTGGTGCTGCCAGAGGGAATCGAGACACATAATCAATTTCCAAACCAAGACCCCGGGGGGGTTAAACCACGATGAAGAGCTTGCAATTCATCTCAAGAGTGAATATGTATAACCTGTGTGCATTTAAAATTTGCCTTGCATACCATCTCCTCTTCCTAGCGCCTTCCATCCAAGTTTATTGACGTTATGTATACGCTGTTTTTCATGTTAGATTTTAACATCTGTCATTTTAAATTCACAGGAACTTCACTGGGATTGAGACCCTTCACTGCACCTGCACCAGTCATCTTCCCTGCACGTTCCTGAGTTAAGATAAGAGCACGCCTTCATTGGCTTCACTTTTCTAACATTGACTTTGACCAGGTCGCTTAACTGATCCCTGGCATCTTTTGCCTTTGTACCACACTGTAGGCACGTTATGACTCCTGGTATTTCACCTAGTGACTGGCTTCGCCACCGTGATTTGATCATGAACTGTCTATCACCTATGCATTGCACGGTGGTCATCTCCATGCATTTGCTTGGCCACAGCACGAGAGCGCTCATTTAATTCGCTCATGTCCTGCCATTATGCTTGGTTTATGAGAATCATGACTTTGAAATTGTTTAACATTTGTTTAAATATGAACCTTTACTATGTTTGTTAAGATGTATTAACAACACAGTTTGACCATTACAAGATGGCCGACACCACTTTTTGTCATGTGACTTGCGACCTGTGTCCCTTTTCACTGTTGTTGGTGTGCAGTATTTACACTGCACAGATGCGTTACACAAACTTACGTGAACAAGGCTTCCTGCAAGCCGAAACATGTCGTAAGGGGTCAATAAACACCCTTGGACCTTGCTGATTTCTGGCGTTTTTGAGTGTCTGAGAGCGTGATACCATTGGTTACGAGGTTTTTGCATTGAAATTACCGGCGTGCTCTGCCGGTGCTCACGCCACTTCCCACGGGGCCGACCGCAACTCTTTGGAGCAACCGAGGAGTGTGAATATTGATGTGGTTGCACACGGCCCGGCCAGCGACGCAACACGGACTTTCGTGGAGTTAATTTTTCGGAGAAGGGAACGAGAACACATCAGATCATCTGACGGGGTAAGCGCGCTGCAGCGGCGTCCTGGGTCCGTCCTTTCGGGGTTGACGGGTCGGGTGGCTTTGCTTACGCGATTTGCCGACTCCGGGGGGTTAACGGCACAGTGCCACCTGCATGCGCACTTCGCACGGCGTTAACTTGCCCCCAACACACGGAAATCCGAAACAGGTGCAAGTTTGCACCGCGGCTGTCTCTCCCTGGTCTGAGTTTAAAGACTCGGCGCTCCAGCGTCTAGTGGCAGGAAGAACTTCTCATTTCTAGAGAAGGGACGCTCTATTAACGCTCAGCAGCAGGCACATTGGAACTCCAAGGGGGCGCATTACTATGGAAGAGGAAGATGAGAGAAGAGCGGCTGCTCAACTGTTGTTCAAAAGGAGAAAGGCTGTGACGGGCAATGCAGCTACAACCAAATCTGATCCTCCCCAGACAATTAAAGAGAAAATCGGCAAGCTTGAAAAACTCAAGAGAGGAGAGATATCTAAATGGTGGGAGGCAATCTCACTGCAAAATTACGTCGACCAGGAGATGGTCCCCAGAGGATTGAGAATCTTCACAACCCCCACCTATGAAGCCCCCAACCCTGAGATGCTCGCTGAATGGTCAGAAAACTCGGCAAGCAGTTCTAGGCGTATGCTAGAGATACTAATTAAATACGCCTGGATCGACAGGGATATGTTATTAAAGCAAATAACGGATTTGATGGAAGACATCAAGAAACACGCGGATGACAATACTATAGCCAAACTGGTTGACGAGATGAAAGATCGCCTCAAGAAATATGAGGAGGACATCAAAGCTCGCAAAGAGAGAAAACTAGACCGCGACTACAAGGACTATGATACAGGCCGCATCCTTACTTTTAGTCGAAAATATGACCACCTTTATGAAACAGATGAGAAAGCCGCACAACCCACAGCACAAGGAGGAGAGGAAAATTCTCTAACACTCAGTGAACCAGAATCTGACGTCTCCAACATCTCTATTGAAGACACCAACAAGGCAAAGAAATCGACTCGCAAAACGAATTTTTTAGAGGAGTATCGTCACCTGCGCCGGAGCAGGCGGACGAGCCAGGAGACTCCGGCAACACCGATGAGCCCAACCAGGGGAAGAGGACGCCCACGAGGACGAGGAGGCGCAGGAACAGGGGGAAGAGGCTCTTCCAGAGGTGGAAGAAGAGGCAACACCAAGGGCAACGTGGGACACATGAAAACCCGCTCTGGAAGAGGACAATGATGGAAGCCTCAATGGTAAACAAAACTATCATTAATCTTTCTAAGAGAGCCATAACTGACAGTGAAAAAACTGTGTTAGGTTTAGGCTTATCTTTTTGTCCCTCGAATTCTTTTAATTTCTGTGAAACTAGAATAGATCTTTTTAGATATATTCGTAAGTTAAAATTAAAAAAATGGCACAGACTGAGACAACGTCCTCAAAATAATGACAATGTGAATGAGAGAAGGGATGCTGACACCTTCCTCATAAGTGACATTGATGCCATTGTCAACATAGCTGAATTAGAACGCAGCTCGATGCCCAACAACAGCGAGTCCGGCTTAGAGGAACCTAACAGACCAGAGATGACGAACACACAGCTCCTGTGTGATGCAGGCTTCACAATTGATAGCTGTGCAGCCCCTGCATTTAAACCTAAATCGACCTTTATCCCCATCATGGCTCATGATGCCATCGACACATTCCATGAGTGTGTCAATAAGCAGCTCAGCACCCACAGATGCAAGAATAAAAAACATCTCTGGAGACAAGACAATCTTTCCAAAAACCAAAGAGAAGCCCTCAGCTCTTTAACTGATGACCATTCCATCGTCATACGCCCCGCTGATAAAGGGGGCAACATTGTCATTTTAGACAGGGAGCAATACACTATGGAGGCCCACAGACAACTATCTGATGTAAATTTTTATGCCTCCAGTAACTATGAAGCATACAATGCTAGTATAACTGTAATTTGGGATATGTTGGAATGCTGGAGGGACAAGGGAATAATTGAGTGGGAAGAATATAGATTTCTTAGAAACAACAACCCCACCCTGCCTGTCTTGTACCTCCTCCCCAAGGTTCACAAGTGTAGAGAAAACCCTCCCGGGAGACCCATTGTCTCTTCCAGAGGCAGCGTGACAGAGCATGTGTCCAAGTATATAGACCATTACCTTCAAGAGTGGGTGTGCAGTCTCAACAGCCACATTAAAGACACCAAGGACTTTTTGACCAAACTTAACAACCTCACATGGAATGAAGACTTTCTGCTCATTACCATGGACGTCCAGTCTCTCTACACCATAATTAACCATCAACAAGGTGTAGAGGCCTGTGATCATTTCCTCAAGAACCGTCCCCTGCGCTTCAGGGAACATACTAAAATGCTCCTTGAAATGCTGGCATTCTGTCTGGCGAATAATTTTTTTCTATTTGATGGCAAGATCTACAGGCAGGAGACGGGGACGGCGATGGGTTCGAGCTTTGCGCCGAGCTTCGCGAATCTCTTTATGGGCCAATGGGAACAAGAGATTTTTGCGGACCCATCATTCAGTGATGAGGTTAGTCATGTGATCACCTGGTGGAGATACATTGACGATCTCTTCCTGGTGTGGCATGGCAATGAGGAACAAGCCTCCGGCTTTATTGACCGTCTGAATCTGAATGACAAAAACATCAGACTGACGAGCAATATTAGCAAGGACAAGGCTGAATATCTGGATGTGAGAATTGACATTGTCAACAATCAGATCCAAACATCTCTTTTCAGAAAAGAAACTGCTGGCAACAGCATTCTCCATGCCCTGAGCAGCCACCCTGAACCTTTAAAGTGGAGCATCCCCTACGGGGAACTGCTGAGGGCAAGGAGAAATTGCAACACTGATGCCAGCTACCAACTGGTGGCCAAGGACATGCTGGATAGATTCAAGCAGCGTGACTACCCGGCTTGGGTACTTAAAAAGGCCAAACAAAAAGCTGACATGATAAAACGCTGTGACACTCTCAACAATGCCGTCAGTGATGACAGTCCATCCACTGATAGTGTCACGCGCCTCCTTCTCACTTTTAATAAGGAATCCAAACAGATCCAAAAGATAATCAATAAGAACTGGCATATCCTGCAAAGCGATAGCATAATTGGTAATCTGATTCCAGATAGACCCAGCATCACTTACAGAAAAAGTCAAAATCTTAAAGACATCTGTGTCCGGAGTGACATCACTGATTACTCCAAAAATCAGGGCATTGACCTCAAGGGATTTTTCCCATGTGGTCACTGCAAAGCGTGTAAAAACAGCACTTTGGTTAAAGGAGTAGATCACAATGGCATTAAAAAAGAGATAACCCAGTTTCTAACATGTACCACCATGTTTGTTATATATGTCATTGTCTGCCCATGTGGACTCTGGTATATTGGCAGCACCACCGCCCATGCGAAGAAACGCATACTTGAGCACTATCGTGCCATCATCCACAAGGATGCCAAATATCCTGTGGCACGCCACTTTAGTGAATTTCACTTCGCTGATCCAACCCTTATGAGATTTTTCATTCTGGAGCAAATAGAGAGAAATCCCAGGGGTGGGAACCGTGTACTTAAAATGAGACAGAGGGAATCGAGACACATAATCAATTTCCAAACCAAGACCCCGGGGGGGTTAAACCACGATGAAGAGCTTGCAATTCATCTCAAGAGTGAATATGTATAACATGTGTACATTTAAAATTTGCCTTGCATACCATCTCCTCTTCCTAGCGCCTTCCATCCAAGTTTATTGACGTTATGTATACGCTGTTTTTCATGTTAGATTTTAACATCTGTCATTTTAAATTCACAGGAACTTCACTGGGATTGAGACCCTTCACTGCACCTGCACCAGTCATCTTCCCTGCACGTTCCTGAGTTAAGATAAGAGCACGCCTTCATTGGCTTCACTTTTCTAACATTGACTTTGACCAGGTCGCTTAACTGATCCCTGGCATCTTTTGCCTTTGTACCACACTGTAGGCACGTTATGACTCCTGGTATTTCACCTAGTGACTGGCTTCGCCACTGTGATTTGATCACGAACTGTCTATCACCTATGCATTGCACGGTGGTCATCTCCATGCATTTGCTTGGCCACAGCACGAGAGCGCTCATTTAATTCGCTCATGTCCTGCCATTATGCTTGGTTTATGAGAATCATGACTTTGAAATTGTTTAACATTTGTTTAAATATGAACCTTTACTATGTTTGTTAAGATGTATTAACAACACAGTTTGACCATTACAAGATGGCCGACACCACTTTTTGTCATGTGACTTGCGACCTGTGTCCCTTTTCACTGTTGTTGGTGTGCAGTATTTACACTGCACAGATGCGTTACACAAACTTACGTGAACAAGGCTTCCTGCAAGCCGAAACATGTCGTAAGGGGTCAATAAACACCCTTGGACCTTGCTGATTTCTGGCGTTTTTGAGTGTCTGAGAGCGTGATACCATTGGTTACGAGGTTTTTGCATATATATATATATATATATATATATATATATATATATATATATATATATATATTGTCTGAGCAAACGCTGTGAAGCTTGGAAGAGCACTCATCCGCTCTCTGCTCTCCAGCATTTGAAAAGTGCAGCCCTCCGTTCTTGCTTCGTGTTAACACGCCCCTCGTCAGAAGGATGGTTTACAATAAAAGCAACTTACTGCGCATGCTGGCCTCATGTGTAACTTCTCAGCCCATGAAGAAGGGGCCTTGAGCCCTGAAACGCGTTGGCAGATCTAACCTTAACACGAAGCAAGAACGGAGGGCTGCACTTTTCAAATGCTGGAGAGCAGAGAGCGGATGAGTGCTCTTCCAAGCTTCACAGCGTTTGCTCAGACTACAATACACGGTGCGTGACCGTGGGGAGAGGCACCACCCCCAGCTGAAGGACATCCCAACTACCAGCTGAGAGGAGACTGCAGTCGAGGAAGAACTTGACAGCGCAGCGCCGCTCTCTATGTGCCTGATGAAACCTTCCAATTACTGCAAATTCGTGGCTCACTCAGAGTACAAACCATAATCAAAACCATTGGGGAAGACGCACATGAACTTACTTAAAGGAAAAAGACGTTTCCAGTATGTAAAAACTCCATCCCCCAGAATGCACGAGGGCGAGTGGATGCAAACACGCCCCTCGTCAGAAGGATGGTTTACAATAAAAGCAACTTACTGCGCATGCTGGCCTCATGTGTAACTTCTCAGCCCATGAAGAAGGGGCCTTGAGCCCTGAAACGCGTTGGCAGATCTAACCTTAACACGAAGCAAGAACGGAGGGCTGCACTTTTCAAATGCTGGAGAGCAGAGAGCGGATGAGTGCTCTTCCAAGCTTCACAGCGTTTGCTCAGACTACAATACACGGTGCGTGACCGTGGGGAGAGGCACCACCCCCAGCTGAAGGACATCCCAACTACCAGCTGAGAGGAGACTGCAGTCGAGGAAGAACTTGACAGCGCAGCGCCGCTCTCTATGTGCCTGATGAAACCTTCCAATTACTGCAAATTCGTGGCTCACTCAGAGTACAAACCATAATCAAAACCATTGGGGAAGACGCACATGAACTTACTTAAAGGAAAAAGACGTTTCCAGTATGTAAAAACTCCATCCCCCAGAATGCACGAGGGCGAGTGGATGCAAACACGCCCCTCGTCAGAAGGATGGTTTACAATAAAAGCAACTTACTGCGCATGCTGGCCTCATGTGTAACTTCTCAGCCCATGAAGAAGGGGCCTTGAGCCCTGAAACGCGTTGGCAGATCTAACCTTAACACGAAGCAAGAACGGAGGGCTGCACTTTTCAAATGCTGGAGAGCAGAGAGCGGATGAGTGCTCTTCCAAGCTTCACAGCGTTTGCTCAGACTACAATACACGGTGCGTGACCGTGGGGAGAGGCACCACCCCCAGCTGAAGGACATCCCAACTACCAGCTGAGAGGAGACTGCAGTCGAGGAAGAACTTGACAGCGCAGCGCCGCTCTCTATGTGCCTGATGAAACCTTCCAATTACTGCAAATTCGTGGCTCACTCAGAGTACAAACCATAATCAAAACCATTGGGGAAGACGCACATGAACTTACTTAAAGGAAAAAGACGTTTCCAGTATGTAAAAACTCCATCCCCCAGAATGCACGAGGGCGAGTGGATGCAAACACGCCCCTCGTCAGAAGGATGGTTTACAATAAAAGCAACTTACTGCGCATGCTGGCCTCATGTGTAACTTCTCAGCCCATGAAGAAGGGGCCTTGAGCCCTGAAACGCGTTGGCAGATCTAACCTTAACACGAAGCAAGAACGGAGGGCTGCACTTTTCAAATGCTGGAGAGCAGAGAGCGGATGAGTGCTCTTCCAAGCTTCACAGCGTTTGCTCAGAATATATATATATATATATATATATTACCTACTGGCGGTCGCCAGTAGGTATATATAGTTAGGATTTCTTCTCTATGGGATTTTGTGAACATTCTATGTCTAATAACTTTGGCGTTTGTGGACGGAATTGGCTAAAATTTTATAAGTAGCTATATGAGTAACTATATGGGTTATTGATTGGTTGCCCAAGTATTTGTATGGGAGACTGAGTGTGTGTGTGGGTGGCTGGGAGGTGTATGACTCTGTGTATAGATGTGTGAGCAGTTGATTCACTAGATGTATGGTTTCAAAAGTGCATGTGGAAACAGCTGTATGGGCGGTTGACTGTGTGCATGAGTGTATTGGTGAGTGAATGGATATCTCAGTGCTACATGTCAAAGTAAGTACATATGTAAAACACAGTACATGTGAGAGTTGACATATATAAATAACTGTGCATAAGAGCCAGTGAATGTGTGAGTGGCTGTGTGGATCATTGTGAACTTGTATCAGGGATTGTATAAGAGAGTAAATATGTGTTAGTATATGTTTGAATAAGTAAAGTTTGTATAACTGTATAGTTGAGGAAATGGAGGTGTGATTGATTCTTTGCATGACTGACTAGGTGTGTGAGTAACTCCATGGATGAGTGACAGTCTGTGAGTGTCTGTTTACACTGATTGTATCTAAGGTTATATTAGAGTCTGAAGAGGTTCATCGTATTATCACATGAATGATATCATCAGTGATGTGATCAGTAATGTCAAATGAGATGTCATCAGTGATGTCATCAGTGATGTCATTTGAGAAGTCATCAGTGATGTCATTTGAGATGTCATCAGTGATGTCATCAGTGATGTCACTGACCATGTCATGAATGATGTAATATGTGACATCATCAGCAGTGGATTGCGGGTGCGCGATATATAGTTAGTGCAACTTACTATATATGGAATTTCAATGGTTTTGTGTGAGTAAAATAAGGTTTTGTAAATGCGAATTCCTAACTATATATGGTCTATAACCTATGGTTTTTTCAGTGAATATATATATATATATATATATATATATATTACCTACTGGCGGTCGCCAGTAGGTATATATAGTTAGGATTAATTCCCTATGGCATTTCTGAAAATTCTATGTCTAATAACTTTGGCGTTTGTGGACGGAATCGGCTGAAATTTTCAGGAAAATGGCACATTTTGTTTCTGAGCAGCCCCTAAAAATTTGGGGGGGTTTCGTCAAGGGGGGCCGAGAAAAAAGGGGGGTCCCAAAACGCGTTTTTCCCATGTTAATTTCCATAGGGCGGTTGGACTCACTTTTAGCTCGAACGGCTGAATGGATTTGCACGAAACTTGGCAAAATTGTAGGGACTGTTAGCCCGATGTGCCTTTGCTAGGTCTCAATATATGTGCTTCAGTGGATTTTGAGAAATTAACGTTCAAATCAAGATATATATCTGTAACAGCGCTCTGGGCAGCGATCCGGTCCGCTTACTTTTCGCGAAACGGAACTTTGCGCGCAGAAAGCTGATTGGCTCTCCGGTGTCTGTCAACATTCTAAACAGTCCGGAGCGGCCGCCATCTTGTCTCTCGGTAGGATCGAGAGAGAAGAAGAGGTGAAAAACGAAAGGGGAATTTAATGAAAGGGGGCAAGGTATCCCCCTCTTGACCCCCTAGGAATGTTGTTGGGGTTATTAAAGGGTCCCGTGGGGAAAAAAAAAAAAAATGATTTTTCACGGTAGAAGCGCTTCACGGGCCGCGAACTGGGCCGCAAACTGGTAGCGAAACGGGAATTCGCCATTTTGTGCTTCGTTAATTAAATTACTAGGTATAAGTGGGTGCGGGAGACGTATCCTAATCCCCTATGTTTCCTGAGGGTGGCTGAGGAGGCTGATATATGTTGATACATCTCTTCCAGCGGCTGTGCGTGAGTTTTTTTTTTTTTTGCTGCGTGACAGTCTGGAGCGGCCGCCATCTTGTCTCTCGGTAGGATCGAGAGAGAAGAAGAGGTGAAAAACTAAGGGGGAATTTAATGAAAGGGGGCAAGGTATCCCCCTCTTGACCCCCTAGGAATGTTGTTGGGGTTATTAAAGGGTCCCGTGGGGAAAATAAAAAAAAATGATTTTTCACGGTAGAAGCGCTTCACGGGCCGCGAACTGGGCCGCAAACTGGTAGCGAAACGGGAATTCGCCATTTTGTGCTTCGTTAATTAAAGTACTAGGTATAAGGGGGTGCGGGAGACGTATCCTAATCCCCTATGTTTCCTGAGGGTGGCTGAGGAGGCTGATATATGTTGATACATCTCTTCCAGCGGCTGCGCCATCTTGCCTTTTTTCCAATGCCACAATTTTGTCGTGCACGGCAGCCATTTTAGATGCCAGGCTGGTCCCAGGCTATCACCTAACCCTGCGGATGTAGTTTATGGCCCCAGCTGTAGAGAATTCAGACATGCCAATCCTCCCGATTCAGGCGTGTGACTACTGATTTCAGTGCTAGTCTCCCGCCTCCCGATTTCTGCAAGCAAAAACCCGGGGGCATATTATGAACAACTAGCGATAATTTTTGTCTCTAACTTGTTTAGAGACAAAAATTATCGCCGTACATCGGCGATTTTTATCGCAGATAAACCTTGCTATTATCGCAGAAAAGTCAGCGATATTCATGTATTATCGAGCAAATGCTCTTAGCCATGTTATCCACCTCCCATTGGATAACATGGCTAAGAACTGCTCAGGGCAGGTGTTAGATTTTGGAGATATTCGCGCTTAGCGCGAATATCTCCAAAAGTTGGTAATAGAAGGTAGCGATGTTAGGGACTGTTTCCAGTCGCTAACATCTTGGCACGCCACTTTGCATGTCATTAGTGATAAGTATCACTGACATGCAAAGCGGGGCCCAAGATGGTCGCTATCTCCTTTTAGCTGTCACTAACTGGTGTTAGCGACAGCTTGGTAATAGGGAGATAATTTTATCTCCGCTTTCAAGGCTGTTAAAGCCAAAAAAGCGGAGATAAACCCCCTTGATAATATGCCCCACGATTCCTTGGGGGTTTCAGCTGACAGGGCTTGGTATTGTGTTACATGGTAATTTTTCCAGGAAACGTCAGAGGGTCGATGCAGGGGTTCTAGAAGAGGTGATAAACCATTTAAGCCTCATGAACAAGCGCATGGTCTTTTAAAGATTTGTGAAGTACTCGGAGCGGCGGTGTGTGTGTTTCCTCTTTCAGGAGCGGGCGGGGGGGCACTGCCAGCAACTTGCCAGGTCAGGTAGTGTTCAACACGTGCATCACCCTTTCTCTGCTTGCTATTGCGCTCCATGCTTCGGAAAGGTAAGAAAAAGAACGTGCATTTGAGTTTGAAATGTCCGATCCTGCAGCAGCACACTTCCAAAGCCCACACATGACAATAACCCGATTCAAGGCCCCATTCACCCGTTTTTAAAAAAATAGATAACACTCCAACAAAGTAAGGTTATAAAACTTTATTAACTATTAACTTTAACGAACGGAACAAAAACTAAAAACATTTAAACATTTCTCAACACAAAAAGCAACAATGGTTAGAAGCTGTCATTTGTGCGAATAGTCCCAAGGCAGCACAACGTGCAGAGTTCTGGACGGCACCCAGGTGATGTCGCCTGGGTGCCGCACTGGTTTAGGGATCCTACAATGCAGCACAGAAAAACAGCGTGGGGCGTCCCGGGTGGTGCGGGGGGAGGCCTCGTCAGTAGCGGTCTGTTGTGCGAATAGTCCCAAGGCAGCAGAACGCGCTGAGATGTGGATGGCACCCAGGTGATGTCCAGTAAACTGTCGCACTGGTTTTGGTATCCTACAATGCTGCTCCGAAAATTGGCGTGCGGCGGCCCGGGGGGGGGGGGGCGTGGGGGAGGCGGCGTGAACGGGCCTCCCCAGGTGGCGGCCATCTAGCTGAGTTGCGCCCGCTCTTGCGGCTACAGCGTCTCGCACACCATGTTGTTGAGTTGCTCCCACTCTTGCAGTGCAGCGATAGGCGGCTGCCACATGGCTCTTAAAATGGCGGACGGCTCCTCGGTTTTGGGCCTGGTCCACTGAAATGGCCCTGGGACACTTTGGAACTCGGACGCTTGCCTGCTAGGGCTTGGGTTCCATTCTCGAAAAGCGTCCCCTCAGCCGTGAAGATTGTACAAAAGTCTTGGGGGCCCCCGACTCCCGCCGGCTTCCGGTGGGGAGCGGCTGCCATGATTGCTCGCGGAATGACCACGACGGAGCCACGAGATGGTGGTGCTCTCATGCTGACGCCAGCTTCAGTCTGAATGATCCAGAAACAAGGTGGGGCTTTCATCGTTTGGGAAAAAAAAATGTTCTAAACCAATGAAAAGTGTAATTTTTAGGTCATATGACCAAGCCTTCCATCTTTAGGAAACCAAAAGTAAAATGAACCAATGAAAAGTTTTATAAACAAGTCACATGACCTGTTATGCGGCATAGGGCTACAAAAAGCGTAGAAAATCCGTTGGCACGTGAGGCGGCGTCAGTAGCGGACCGATGTGCGAATAGGCCGAAGGCAGCACAACGGGCCGAGATCCGGATGGTACCGAGGTGGTGTCCAGCAAATTGCCGCACTGGTGTGGCCATCCTACAATGCTGCGCCGAAAGACGGCGTGTCCAGCTGAGTTGCGGTCACTGTTGCGGTACAGTGACTCGAACGCGCCGAGATCCGGATGGCACCGAGGTGGTGTCCAGCAAATTGCCGCACTGGTGTGGCCATCCTACAATGCTGCGCCGAAAGACGGCGTGTCCAGCTGAGTTGCGGTCACTGTTGCGGTACAGTGACTCGAACGCGCCGAGATCCGGATGGCACCGAGGTAGTGTCCAGCAAATTGCCGCACTGGTGTGGCCATCCTACAATGCTGCGCCGAAAGACGGCGTGTCCAGCTGAGTTGCGGTCACTGTTGCGGTACAGTGACTCGAACGCGCCGAGATCCGGATGGCACCGAGGTGGTGTCCAGCAAATTGCCGCACTGGTGTGGCCATCCTACAATGCTGCGCCGAAAGACGGCGTGTCCAGCTGAGTTGCGGTCACTGTTGCGGTACAGTGAGTCGAACGCGCCGAGATCTGGATGGCCCCGATGTTGTGTCCAGCAAGTTGCCGCACTGGTGTGGCCATCCTACAATGCTGCGCCGAAAGTCGGCGTGGGGTGCCCCGTTGGCTTATGAGGTGATGTCAGTAGTGGACCGATGTGTGAATAGGTCGGAACCAGCACAAGGCGCCAAGATCCGAATGGCAAGTCCTGGATGTTGAGTGCCTCAGTTGAGAGATCTGAGCAGTGCTTGTAAGACTGTCTGAAGCTTATTTGCACCTGCTGCAGCTTCACTAGGTCCGGCGGAACTTTTTTCCTTTTCCTTTCTGCTTCTTTTCCTACAATCCGTTTCATCTGAAGACACGATCAGGTCCCTGAATGTGTGCAGGGGGACGCTATTGATTGAATGAAAATGGCGGCTTGACACAAAGCTGACTCAAGCGTTACTGTTGGTGCTATAAAGACAAAAATTGGTTTTCAGTTTGTACATTCTTCAGGTTTTTTTTTTCCATCCAAGTCTGATTGAGAGTTTGTAGAAAAATGGCTTCAGATTTTCCACATACTACTCTTCAACATTCTTCCTAAATGTAACAATGTGAAACTCACTAGGAGAACGGCTGTTTCTGTTTCCTTTCAAAATGCTGCCAACAATATTTTCTGAATGGAAGACACCATCTTGTAGCATAAAGGGCCGAAAGGGGTTCTGGTCTGGCCGATGGTTGGTGGAGACATTTTGACTATATCTGGGACCTGCCCGGCCTCGCCCAAAATGGCGCCGGTATAAATGGGACTCGTAACTCCTTGCCCGCAAATGTATATCTAGAAAATGTTATTGTAAGTGGCCCTGTTCTATTTTAATTACAAAATGTATGTCCACCGATTCCGCAACTGTTAGACACCTTAGTTCTTGCAACCTAATGGCCCGCTCGTTACGTTCCTCTACAGTGTAAATGTCTCCTCATCATATACGATTTCAGTTTGCTCCGTGGCCGGCCCACGTGGTTATAGGCCCGTATTTGTATACTGACATTTTCACAATAAAGGTTTTTAAAACAAAACACGGTAGTAGTATTTACATTGGTAAAGTTTTTACTTTTAGTCACTGTTTTCAAATCAGTAAAAGGCAAGTGAAATAAAGCAGTCCAATTACATGACGGATAAAAGGTATAATATGTAGGAACGCAGTAAAGATAAATGGTCAAGGGCAGTTGTGTTTTTCATGTCTGCAACATAAAGTGATCGATAAGAATCTGATAATCAGGTGTATCGGCGACTAAGACAGCAGGCCGAATCTCTTTTACTCAACGGCTCCGTCATGGAAGGAAGAAACGCCCTTTTTCTCGAAAAAGGAATATATTTTACTTGCAAGACAGTTGTATATTTTCCAGGAAAGTACATTAGCCTGGAATATTATAACATATGTTTGAAAAAAAAATATTGTTCGAAAATAATAAAAAGCGTAATTTTTAGGTCATATGACCAAGCTTTTCATCACTAAATTAACAAAAGTAAAATGAACCAATGAAAAGTTTTATTAACAAGTCACATGACCTGTTATGCTTACGTTACGCGCTGCGCGCCGCGCCTCGGATCACTTCCGGGTGCGCTAACGCGGCGTGTCATAAAACGCATTACGCGACAACGTAGGTCAAGAATATAGTCTAAATGTCTCCACCAACCAGCGTTCAGAACACAACCCCTTTCAGCAGTCCAAAAAGTTCTGTTAAATGACAACAGAGGGGACAGGCAACAAGAACCATCAGTCAAAGAGGGGAGGGCAAGTTCTTCTCTTCCGGGTCATGTTGGGGCGCTACCGGAACTGATCGAATTGGTAGTCTATAGTGTTTCTGGATGTTTCAGACTAAAGCTGGCGTCAGCATGAGACCACTACCATCTCGTAGCTCCGTCGTGGCCATTCCACGAGCAATCATGGCAGCCGCTCCCCACCAGAAGCCTGCGGGAGTCGGAGGCCCCCAAGACTTTTGTAGAATCTTCACGGCTGAGGGGACGCTTTTCGAGAATGGGACCCAAGCCCTATCAGGGAAGCGTCCGAGTTCCAAAGTGTCCCAGGGCCATTTTAGTGGACCAGGCCCAAAACCGAAGAGCCGGCCGCCATTTTGAGAGTCCTGTGGCAGCCGCCTATCGCTGCACCACAAGAGCGGGCGCAACTCAACTACATGGTGAGCGAGACGCTGTAGTCGCAAGAGCGGGCGGTAAACAGCTGAATGGCGGAAGAGGCACAGTGTAGCAAAAGCGGGCGGAATGGCAACTAAAACGATAAAGGGGCGCCCCACTACAGCTTGTCTTCAGGTCAAACGGATTGTGGGACAAGGTCCAGAATTGAAGAGTCATCAAAAGGCAAAAAGTTCCGCCGGACCCCGGAGCCGGCCGCCTATGTCGGGGGCGATCTCAGGCTACACCAGTGCTATAAGACTTGGGGAGGGTGTCGGAGCCAAGCGTCTTCTCCGAGTCCATGGCCATCACACCGCCCCTCAGGGGCCTCCGTCAAGCTGTTTAGGAAGGTAACATATCACATTGTTTTTTAATGCAGTCAGGTCCACAAACGACACTCACTTACTTTGAGAATAGTGAAGCGGCAGTAGGTGGAAATAAGCTTCAGACAGTGTTACAAGCGCTGCTCAGAACTCTTAACTATGGCACCCAACATCCAGAACTTATGCTATTTGAGAATGGCAGTGACATCGAAGCATCTCAGGGACCAAAACCATTAACGTACTTTCACGTATGAAAATATTACTTGGGGAGGGGGCAGGAGCGAAGCACCCCCTCCCAGTCAGCGCCACCACACCGTATGTTGAAAATCTGAAGCCATCGTTCTACAAAGTCAACCAAACTTGGATTGAAAAATCTAGAAAAATGTACAAACTGAAAACCAGTTTTGGTCTGCATAGCATCAGTAGCAACGCTTGAGTCAGCTTTGTGTCAAGCCGCCATTTTGATTCAACAAAGCACAGGCATTGAAAAAGGCTGAAATTCAGAACTCTAAACTATGGCACCCAACATCCAGGAGCTTGCCATCCGGATCTTGGAGCCTTGTGCTGCTTTCGATCTATTCACACATCGGTCCACTACTGACATCATCTTATAAACCAACGTTATGTAAATAGTTTTTTAATAAAATGTTTTACCCTGTTTCTTTGCTGGTGTGTTGTCTATATTTTTAATATTTGCATAGGGTTTGTCGTTATTTTGTGCGGGATGGGTGATGGAGCCGAGCTGTCTTGCAGCCCTCATGGTGTGGAGCTCAGTTCATCTCACTATTTTCGTATTTCTCATGAAGGGTTGTTCCTAATATTTCTATTTTAGCGAGGTCAAAAAGAGATCCAATTAGTGGCCTACTGATTTTGCTCGATTACTTTTATTTTTTTACACAATTTTTCACTATCTGCAAAGACTAAACAGAGTATTGCGACTTTGTGCTTGTTTGTAAATAGAGAATGATCCAAAGAGAACCAATTCTAAAACAGTAAATGCTTGGACAACAATCAATCAAATGGAGAGACAAGGAGGCACGACGGATTACAACGGGGGTAAAGGCCTGCGTTAAATACCCTTCAGTATCTGCAAAGAGAGAGTACTACTAAGACAAAAGAGGGGAGGGGGGGGGGGTGCAGCGTTCAAAGCACATCAGCGTGCATAAATACGAAAATGTTTTTATCTATCACGTACTTGACATTTTAAAGCTTTTCATATTTGCTATTAAAAAACCAATGAAATTCACAGAAAAAACCATAGGTTATAGTGGATATATAGTTAGGAATTTGCATTTACAAAACCTTGAAAATTCAATGAAAAAACCATTGGTTTTAGGCCATATATAGTTAGGAATTAGCATTTACAAAACCTTATTTTACTCGCATAAAACCATTGAAATTCCATATATAGTTAGAAGCGCTAACTATATATCGCGCACCCGCAATCCACTGCTGATGATGTCACATATTACATCATTCATGACATGGTCAGTGACATCACTGATGACATCACTGATGACATCTCAAATGACATCACTGATGACATCACTGATGACAACTCAAATGACATCACTGATGACATCTCAAATGACATCACTGATGACATCACTGATGACAACTCAAATGACATCACTGATGACATCTCATTTGTCATCACTGATCACATCACTCATGTGATAATACAATGAACCTCTTCAGACTCTAATATAACCTTACATACACTCAGTATAAACAGACACTCACAGACTGTCACTCATCCATGGAGTTACTCACACACCTAGTCAGTCATGCAAAGAATCAATCACACCTCCATTTCCTCAACTATACAGTTATACACATCTTACTTATTCAAACATATAATAACACATATTTACTCTCTTATATAATCTCTGATACAAGCTCACAGTGATCGATACAGCCACTCACACATTCACTGGCTCTTATGTTCAGTTATTTATATATCTCAACTCTCACATGTATTGTGTTTTACATACGTACTTACTTGCACATGTAGCAATGAGAAATCCATTTACTCACCAACACACCCATGCACAGTCAACCGCCCATATAGCTGTTTCCACATGCACTCTTGAACTCATACTCCTAGTGAATCAACTGCTTACACATCTATGCACAGAGTCACGCACCTCCCAGCCACCCACACACACACTCAGCCTCCCATTCAAATACTTGGGCAACCAATCAATAACCCATATGGCCACTCTTATAGCTACTGATCAACACATGCAGCAGCTTACACAACAACAAACATACTGATGCACAAATTAAGACAGTTTAGTCACTAACCCATGCACTCAGTGAGACACATTTAATCACTCTTTCATACAGTCAGTCATGCACCTACTAAATTCTTCATCCAGACACTTATACATCCACTCATTCTTCAATATGTAAAACATATTTAAACTTTACAGACACATACAATCACTGGATGTTGTGATCAGTGATGTAATCAGTGATGTCATTTGAGATGTCATCAGTGATGTCATCAGTGATGTCACTGACCATGTCATGAATGATGTAATATGTGACATCATCAGCAGTGGATTGCGGGTGCGCGATATATAGTTAGCGCTTCTAACTATATATGGAATTTCAATGGTTTTATGCGAGTAAAATAAGGTTTTGTAAATGCTAATTCCTAACTATATATGGCCTAAAACCAATGGTTTTTTCATTGAATTTTCAAGGTTTTGTAAATGCAAATTCCTAACTATATATCCACTATAACCTATGGTTTTTTCTGTGAATATATATATATATATATATATATATATATATATATATGTATATATATATGTATATGTATATATATATATATATATATATATATATATATATATATATATATATATATATATATATATATATATATATATATATATATATATATATATATATATATATATATATATATATATAGTTAGGATTTTTTTTAATAGGGATTTCTGAAAATTCTATGTTGAATAACTTTGGCGTTGATGGACGGAATTGGCTGAAATTGTCAGGAAAATGGCACACTTTGTTTCTGAGCGTCCCCTGAAAGTTTGGGGGGGTTTCGTCAAGCGGGGCCGAGAAAAAAGGGGGTCCCAAAACGTGTTTTTAACATTGAGTTTTCCATAGGGCAGTTGGACTCACTTTTAGCCCGAACGGCTGAATGAATTTCCACCAAACGTGGCAAAATTGTAGGGACTGGTACCCCGATGTGCCTTTGCTATGTCTCAAGATATATGCTCCAGTGGTTTTTCCGAAAATTAACTTTGAAAAATATATATTGGGCTACATGGGGCTATATATATGTTAGAGCCCAAATGTAGCCCAATGTAGCCCAATGTAGCCCAAAGATGGCCACCAGAGACAAAAAAAACCAAATGTAGCCCAAATATCAGCCAGATGTAGCCCAACTATAGCCCAAGGACAGAATGTCCCAGAGTGTCCTAAAGAACAACTAGAGCGCTAACAGTCTAACTTATGACAAAAGTATGGCACACCTGAAGTCATCTTGATTGGAATAAAGTGTTAACACTTAAATCATTTAATTTGAAAAGGAAAAAAATGAGGGGGTTCATTTTGCCATAGAAATTATGATTATTGCTGAAGAAAGAAAAATTAGGGCACATTTTGAGTGACTTCTCAAATCCTCTAATATTTAATTAAAAGAATTCTGATATGCAGTCTCCCAAGATGGCCACCAGAGACAAAAGAGCCCAAATGTAGCCCAAATATCAGCCAGATGTAGCCCAACTATAGCCCAATGACAGAATGTCCCAGAGTGTTCTAAAGAACAACTAGAACAACAGTCTTACTTATGACAAAAGTATGGCACACCTGAAGTCATCTTGATTGGAATAAAGTCGTAACACCTTATACATTTTGCCATAGAAATGATATATATATATATATATATATATATATATATATATATATATATATATATATATATATATATATATATATATATATATATATATATATATATATATATATATATATATATATATATATATATATATATATATATATATATATATATATATATATATATATATATATATATATGAAAGCTCCAAGTTGCCTGCGCAAAGAGTCGCACACAGAACCAGCATTGACGAAAAGTCTTTTATTCAGGTAAAGACATCGCCTGCAGCACGATCCGGTTTAACAGCCTACCATCCGTAAGTGCCTGACGCGTTTCAAAGGGTAAACCTTCTTCCTCAGAGGCTGGATGGATCTGGTTTGTGCGAGCCACACCTCCTGCTTTAAAATGCCGATGTCCACGGCCCCAGATGGGCAAGTCTGATGACAGAGTGGGGCATTGTGGGATGTGTGGTTTGTTCGCTCATCGTTCTGTCCCAAAAAGTTCAAAGCCCACAGATAGGCCTCGTGCAGCAGTGTCCGTCCTGGATCCTCCGAAGGTAATCCACAGGATGGCTCTGTAGTTGCAAAGCCTGTGGCCCCCTGGTTTCTCGGGGTGGTGCAAACTCGGCGGCCAGGTTTACCGCCAGAAAATGAAAGCTCCAAGTTGCCTGCGCAAAGAGTCGCACACAGAACCAGCATTGACGAAAAGTCTTTTATTCAGGTAAAGACATCGCCTGCAGCACGATCCGGTTTAACAGCCTACCATCCGTAAGTGCCTGACGCGTTTCAAAGGGTAAACCTTCTTCCTCAGAGGCTGGATGGATCTGGTTTGTGCGAGCCACACCTCCTGCTTTAAAATGCCGATGTCCACGCCCCCAGATGGGCAAGTCTGATGACAGAGTGGGGCATTGTGGGATGTGTGGTTTGTTCGCTCATCGTTCTGTCCCAAAAAGTTCAAAGCCCACAGATAGGCCTCGTGCAGCAGTGTCCGTCCTGGATCCTCCGAAGGTAATCCACAGGATGGCTCTGTAGTTGCAGAGCCTGTGGCCCCCTGGTTTCTCGGGGTGGTGCAAACTCGGCGGCCAGGTTTACCGCCAGAAAATGAAAGCTCCAAGTTGCCTGCGCAAAGAGTCGCACACAGAACCAGCATTGACGAAAAGTCTTTTATTCAGGTAAAGACATCGCCTGCAGCACGATCCGGTATAACAGCCTACCATCCGTAAGTGCCTGACGCGTTTCAAAGGGTAAACCTTCTTCCTCAGAGGCTGGATGGATCTGGTTTGTGCGAGCCACACCTCCTGCTTTAAAATGCCAATGTCCACGCCCCCAGATGGGCAAGTCTGATGACAGAGTGGGGCATTGTGGGATGTGTGGTTTGTTCGCTCATCGTTCTGTCCCAAAAAGTTCAAAGCCCACAGATAGGCCTCGTGCAGCAGTGTCCGTCCTGGATCCTCCGAAGGTAATCCACAGGATGGCTCTGTAGTTGCAGAGCCTGTGGCCCCCTGGTTTCTCGGGGTGGTGCAAACTCGGCGGCCAGGTTTACCGCCAGAAAATGAAAGCTCCAAGTTGCCTGCGCAAAGAGTCGCGCACAGAACCAGCATTGACGAAAAGTCTTTTATTCAGGTAAAGACATCGCCTGCAGCACGATCCGGTTTAACAGCCTACCATCCGTAAGTGCCTGACGCGTTTCAAAGGGTAAACCTTCTTCCTCAGAGGATGGATGGATCTGGTTTGTGTGAGCCACACCTCCTGCTTTAAAATGCCGATGTAGTTATAGTTAGGATTTTTTTCAATGTTAAATCTCAAAATTCTATTTGGAATAACTTTGGCACCGGTTGACGAATCTGCCTGAAAATTTCCTGAAAATGGCCTCGTCGAGCTCCGGTTCTTCCTTGAAAGTTTGGGGGGGATACGTCAAGCGGGGGCCGATATAAAAGGGGGGTCCCAAAACGCGTTTTCCCCATGTTAATTTCCATAGGGCGGTCGATTTCACTTTTAGCTCGAACGGCTGAATGGATTTCCATCAAACTTGGCAAAATTGTAGGGACTGGTAGCCCGATGTGCCTTTGCTATGTCTCAAGATATGTGCTCCAGTGGATTTTGAGTAATTTAGGTTCAAAAAAATATATATATCTATAGGCGCTCTTCGGTGCGCGCACCGGAGTGCGCTCCTGGCGCGACACGCGACTTGCGCGCAGAAAGCTGATTGGCTCTTGGGTGTCTGTAAACATTCTAAACAGTCTGGAGCGGCCGCCATCTTGTGTCTCGGTAAAATCGAGACACAAGGGGTTTGAAAAAAAAAGGGGCAAATGACCATAAGGGGGAAGAGTAGACCCCGTCTGACCCCCTAGGTTTGATGTGGGGGCTAAAATAGGGTCCTGCGGGGCATTCAATTTTTTATTTTTTTTTTCGTTTTGCGCGGGGGAAGCGCATGGTACGCGCACCGGGGAGCGAAGCACGGGGAAAATCCAGGACCATATTTATGAAGGCCTTGCGCTGCCAGTTTTGCGCCGCCTGTGCGTCAATTTTTGTGACGCACCAGCGGTGTAAAAAAATGCGCATTGTTACGCTATATTTAAAAAGTGACGCATCTATCTAGATGCGTCACTTTTTAAATATAGTGCAACGAGGCACATTTTTTTACACTGCTGGTGCGATGCGTCACTTTTCTGTGCGCACTCCTTATGACATTCCAGATGTGTCATATTTAATGTATGACGAATCATGTTGCAAGGAGTTACAGATACGTCAGTATTTCTGACATATCTATAAACATAAAAGTGACGCGAGGCAGGCGCAAGATTTTGACGCAACAGCATCCTAAAAGTGACGCAGAGAAATCTCATAGATTTCAGTACGTCGTTATTACCAAGCTTTTTGCGGGGGAATGCCCCCTCTGCATACATTATACCTGACGCAGATATAATGTGGCGCAGAGTTTTAAAAAGTGACCCATGTACCTAGATGCGTCACTTTTTAAAAATAGCGTCAGGTATAATGCATGCAGAGGGGGTGTTCCCCCGCAAAAAGCTTGGTAATAACGACGCAGTGAAATCTTTGAGATTTCACTGCGTCACTTTTAGGATGCTGTTGCGTCAAAATCTTGCGCCTGCTTCACAGCAGACCTTTCACATGGTGCTTTTTCCATGTGAAAGGACACATTACTGGAGTTGCGTCACTTTTGTGACGCACTCCAGCAATGCGTTACTTGGAATGTCATAAGGAGTGCGCACAGAAAAGTGACGCATCGCACCAGTGGTGTAAAAAAATGCGCCTCGTTGCGCTATATTTAAAAAGGGACGCATCTAGGTAGATGGGTCACTTTTTAAAATCCTGCGCCACATTATATCTGCGTCAGGTATAATGCATGCAGAGGGGGTTTTCCTCCGCAAAAAGCTTTGTAATAGCGACGCAGTGAAATCTTTGAGATTTCACTGCGTCACTTTTAGGATGCTGTTGCGTCAAAATCTTGCGCCTGCTTCACAGCAGACCTTTCACATGGTGCTTTTTCCATGTGAAAGGACACATTACTGGAGTTGCGTCACTTTTGTGACGCACTCCAGCAATGCGTTACTTTTGTGTTTACAGATACGTCAGAAATACTGACATATCTGTAACTCCTTGCGACATGATTCCTCATACATTAAATATGACATATCTGGAATGTCATAAGGAGTGCGCTCAGAAAAGTGACGCATTGTACCAGTGGTGTAAAAAATGCGCCTCGTTTCGCTATATTTAAAAAGTGACGCATCTAGGTAGATGGGTCACTTTTTAAAATCCTGCCATGCCATGAGTGATGTAATATGTGATGTCATCAGCAGTGCATTGCACGCGCAAGTTATAGTGAGTCCGACTAACTATAACGTGGGAATTTCAATGGTTTTATATCAGTAAAATTTCCAGCTAACTATAACTGGTGTGAAACCTATGGTTTTTTCAGCGAATTTAATAGGTTTTTTAAATGCTAATTCCTAACTATAACTGGTGTGAAACCTAGGGTTTTTTCAGTGAATATATATATATATATATATATATATATATATATATCACTGAAAAAATCATAGGTTATCGACCATATATAGTTAGGAATTAGCATTTACAAAACCTTATTTTACTCACACAAAACCATTGAAATCCTGGTATTGCTATCTCCATTTTTTGTAAATTTTAGTTTCTTTTTTTGAATCTCTGTATCAAGGATTATATTACGCTGAGAGGTATGACACTATTTCACAACGATGAGGTCATCAGTGATGTCATCAGTGATGTCATTTGAAATGTCATCAGTGATGTCATGAGTGATGTCACTGACCATGTCATGAGTGATGTAATATGTGAAGTCATCAGCAGTGCATTGCGGGCACGCAAGTTATAGTTAGCTGAACTAACTATAACGGGGGAATTTCAATGGTTTTGTATGAGTGAAATGTCCAGCTAACTATAACGTGTGAAACCAGTGGTTTTTTCAGTGAATTTCTAAGGTTTTTTTAAATGCTAATTCCTAACTATAACGTGTGTGAAACCTATGGTTTTTTCCGTGAATTTCTAGGGTTTTTTAAATGCTAATTCCTAACTATAACATGTGTGAAACCTATGGTTTTTCAGTGAACATACATATATATATATATATATATATATATATATATATATATATCGTAGCAATTCCTGTTTCCTAGGCGATTCCACACCAAACAGAAAGAAGGACCCCAAGCAGCAGGTAAGTTCTCAGTGGGAAGATTTATTTGCTCTCAAAAAATGGTATTCCAGGCATGACGCGTTTCGGTTAACCAGTAACCTTGATCACATAGCGACACTGCAGCTTGTTACATTGTTAAATACTAATTTTTTCAAACATTTCAGTCATGTGATGACAAACAGTGAAAAAATACTTTTGTTGATGCTACGTCCTTATATATCAATAGCGACCAGCTTAAACATTGGATAGGTTCTGGTTTATGATGTTGTATACATATTACTGCATAAATGCATTATATGACAATGTGCAACATTGCGCAATAAATAACTAAAAAATATATGTATGTATAGAGACTTAATTCTTGTTTTCATTATCTTTGCATCATTATATTTAAGTGCAGTATTCCTTTGTATATAATGATAATAACAGCATGAATGCCTAAAATTAGTATGTGTACTAAGACGCATAGGTTATGTAAACATCTCATATTAAAAACTTTATAGAAATATTCAATATGGAGTTAAAACATATTGGCATAAATGCCTATAAAACCAATATGTGCAAAATTACGCTTTTTAGTGCAAATCATGTTTCTGTGCAATTGCTGCAGCTGATTAAATTAGTAACTAACAAATCATTTGTATCAGAACCGTATTCTCAATGTAAACTGTAATAATCATTCCCTATGAGCTAAAATTGGGTTACATGGTATTAAAAATCCAAGCCTGGATATTTAAAAACCACCCCCCCTAAAAGCTCATAAGATATTAAAACTCATTGAGTCAACAGGAAGTGCATAGTGCTGTGCAAAATGAAAAAATAAGTGAATTTTTAAAATTAGAAATTAGAGGCTAATTAATGACATTTTTTACACGATATTTTTAAAACCATTTCAGGTTAAGTTATGATTCCTATTTTATTCGAGATCTACTACAGAAACGTATGCATGTCCTCGGTGGTGTTTAATCCATTGGGAGACTTGCTGTTAAGGTTAAGTATATATTTAGTCTCCAACTGCCTTAACAGGCTCTCTCTATCCCCACCTCTTTTCGGAGTTGGTACTGCATCAATAACATAGTAAGATAGACACCTAATGTTTTTGTCATGTCTCGCCTTAAAGTGTCTAGCTACCTGATAGGTGGGGTCGCTGTTGATGATTGCTCTAATATGTTGTAATATTCTCACGTGCACCGGCTTTATGGTGCTGCCCACGTACCTGAGGCCGCAGGTGCACACTAAGCTAGATCCACCACCTATAGTCCCCCCTTTTCAGATACACCTAAAGTTTCCAACCATTGTAGCTGAGACCAACAATAAACCCGCGCAAATGCCTACAACATAGTCTTTCTTCAGTTGTTGCGCACCACGTGACCGCGAACAACTCCAACCGGGTAGACTAAATGGCGAACACTCCAGGCAGTGGCGTCTTCGGACGAAGGTGAACCCACATTGCTGTAACAGAGAAGTTTAACCTCCCGCTAACAGGTCAGTCAACCGTCATTTAGTCAAACCACATCGGACGTAAGCATTTAACTATCATAGTTAGTTACCAACAATTGTTTCCTTATCTCTACCCACAGCATTCGAATAACCACAAGTAAAGGCAGGCATGTAAGTCGCACGCTATAGAAGCGTTTTTCTTTCACTTTTCACCGGGTCAATGTTTTACTGAGTTTGTATCACTTAACTTTTCTAGCTACATCGTGATGTTATGCCTTATCTCCTGTATACTGTGATTAGATGGCTACTGTAATACTATGTATATCATTATTACTGACACAATGACTTCAAAATATGTGACATCGTTCATTTATTTTTCTATAGTGTTTTCCCTGATGAAGGGCTATGCATTGGCCCGAAATGCATTGGATATGATGATAAAACAATGATGCCTCATTAACAAAAGCATTGAACAAATGCAAGATGAACTTTTTTGAAAAATAATACTAAAAATAAACAGATCTTTCTGTATATCACGGATTAAACTGTGTGGAATCATCTTATTTCACTGAGAGGAAAAACAGAGTTCCCCCACGGATGGTCCCAGTGATCCACTGGAACCACATCTATTTGTTCCTAAGAATTGCAGCATGTACTTTACCCTTCATCGGCCCCCAGAGTGAGTTGCTAGTAATTGAAGTTCCATCTCCTGCGCTGAAGACAGGCTTACCAAAGACATTGCCTCAACGAACTTGGAAAATTAATTGAAATGCTTTTACACAACCTGACAACTGAAGCCCACTGTGGCTAATTAACTGTTTCTCTTCTAGGACCACATGTCCCTGCATACAGTTCGGCTCATGAAGCGCGGCCCACTGGGGGCAAATAATTGAATATGCAGAAATAAAGGATTAGTGTTTAGGCGCCAGGAATGAGAAGCTAGCCCCTGACGGCGGACGGCCTCGAAACGCGTAGGGCTTACCAACGACACCCCAAGAAGCTGAGGCGGAGGAGAGCTGTTGAGTGACTCCTGAAAGCTTCAAGCGCATTGGGATAAAAAATAAAAATTTTAAAATTTAAAAAATAAAAATAATATATATATATATATATATCAAGCAATCTCGCTTTCTCACGCTGCTCGTGGGCCGCAAAACGTGTCGAGCAGAATGCTGGGTATGGGCTGTTATGAAGAGAAAAAATAACAGAAACCTGTCTGGATTATTGGTCATTATTTACTGAGCTGGGTGTGCGCGAGACATTCTGCCTTTGCAGAAAACTGACTTAATATATATATACATATATATATATATATATATATATATATATATATATATATATATATATATATATATATATATATATATATATATATATATATATATATATATATATATATATACCTACTGGCTATCGCCAGTAGGTATATATAGTTAGAATTTTTTCCCTATGGGACTTTTGAAAATTCTATGTCTAATAACTTTGGCGTTTGTGGACGGAATCGGCTGAAATTTTCAGGAAAATGGCACATTTTGTTTCTGAGCAGCCCCCGAAAATTTGGTGGGGTTTCGTCAAGGGGGGGCTGAGAAAAAAGGGGGGGTCCCAAAACGCGTTTTTTGCATTGAGTTTTCCATAGGGCGGTTGGACTCACTTTTAGCTCGAACGGCTGAATGGATTTGCACGAAACTTGGCAAAATTGTAGGGACTGTTAGCCCGATGTGCCTTTGCTAGGTCTCAATATATGTGCTCCAGTAGTTTTTGAGAAATTAACGTTCAAACCAAGATATATATCTGTAACAGCGCTCTGGGCAGCGGTCCGGTCCGCTTACTTTTCGCTTATCGGAACTTTGCGCGCAGAAAGCTGATTGGCTCTCCGGTGTCTGTCAACATTCTAAACAGTCCGGAGCGGACGCCATCTTGTCTCTCGGTAGGATCGAGAGAGAAGAAGAGGTGGAAAACGAAGGGGGAATTTAATGAAAGGGGGCAAGGTATCCCCCTCTTGACCCCCTAGGAATGTTGTTGGGGTTATTAAAGGGTCCCGTGGGGAAAATAAAAAAAAAATGCTTTTTCACGGTAGAAGCGCGGCCGCGAACTGGTAGCGAAACGGGAATTCGCCATTTTGTGCTTCGTAAATTAAATTACTAGTTATAAGTGGGTGCGGGAGACGTATCCTAATCCCCTATGTTTCCCGAGGGTGGGTGAGGAGGCTGATATATGTTGATACATCTCTTCCAGCGGCTGTGCGTGAGCTTTTTTTTTTTTTTTGCTGCGTGACAGTCCGGAGCGGCCGCCATCTTGTCTCTCGGTAGGATCGAGAGAGAAGAAAAGGTGAAAAACTAAGGGGGAATTTAATGAAAGGGGGCAAGGTATCCCCCTCTTGACCCCCTAGGAATGTTGTTGGGGTTATTAAAGGGTCCCGTGGGGAAAATAAAAAAAAAATGATTTTTCACGGTAGAAGCGCTTCACGGGCCGCGAACTGGGCCGCAAACTGGTAGCGAAACGGGAATTCGCCATTTTGTGCTTCGTTAATTAAAGTACTAGGTATAAGGGGGTGCGGGAGACATATCCTAATCCCCTATGTTTCCTGAGGGTGGCTGAGGAGGCTGATATATGTTGATATATCTCTTCCAGCGGCTGCGCCATCTTGCCTTTTTTCGAATGCCACAATTTTGTCGTGCACGGCAGCCATTTTAGATGCCAGGCTGGTCCCAGGCTATCACCTACCCCTGCGGATGTAGTTTATGGCCCCAGCTGTAGAGAATTCAGACATGCCAATCCTCCTGATTCAGGCGTGTGAGTACTGATTTCAGTGCTAGTCTCCCGCCTCCCGATTTCTGCAAGCAAAAACCCGGGGGCATATTACGAACAACTAGCGATAATTTTTGTCTATAACTTGTTTAGAGACAAAAATTATCGCCGCACATCGGCGATTTTTATCGCAGATAAACCTTGCTATTATCGCAGAAAAGTCAGCGATATTCATGTATTATCGACCTAATGCTCTTAGCCATGTTATCCACCTCCCATTGGATAACATGGCTAAGAACTGCTCAGGGCAGGTGTTAGATTTTGGAGATATTCGCGCTTAGCGCGAATATCTCCAAAAGTTGGTAATAGAAGGTAGCGATGTTAGGGACTGTTTCCAGTCGCTAACATCTTGGCACGCCACTTTGCATGTCATTAGTGATAAGTATCACTGACATGCAAAGCGGGGCCCAAGATGGTCGCTATCTCCTTTTAGCTGTCACTAACTGGTGTTAGCGACAGCTTGATAATAGGGAAATAATTTTATCTCCGCTTTCATGGTTTTTAAAGCCAAAAAAGCGGAGATAAACCCCCTTGATAATATGCCCCACGATTCCTTGGGGGTTTCAGCTGACAGGGCTTGGTATTGTGTTACATGGTAATTTTTCCATGAAACGTCAGAGGGTCGATGTAGGGGTTCTAGAAGAGGTGATAAACCATTTAAGCCTCATGAACAAGCGCATGGTCTTTTAAAGATTTGTGAAGTACTCGGGGCGGCGGTGTGTGTGTGCCCTCTTTCAGGAGCGGGCGGGGGGGCACTGCCAGCAACTTGCCAGGTCAGGTAGTGTTCAACACGTGCATCACCCTTTCTCTGCCTGCTATTGCGCTCCATGCTTCGGAAAGGTAAGAAAAAGAACGTGCATTTGAGTTTGAAATGTCCGATCCTGCAGCAGCACACTTCCAAAGCCCACACATGACAATAACCCGAATCAAGGCCCCATTCACCCGTTTTAAAAAAAATAGATAACACTCCAACAAAGTAAGGTTATAAAACTTTATTAACTACTAACTTTAACAAACGGAACAAAAACTAAAAACATTTAAACATTTCTCAACACAAAAAGCAACAATGGTTAGAAGCTGTCTTTTGTGCGAATAGTCCCAAGGCAGCACAACGTGCAGAGTTCTGGACGGCACCCAGGTGATGTCGCCTGGGTGCCGCACTGGTTTAGGGATCCTACAATGCTGCTCCGAAAATTGGCGTGGGGCGTCCCGGGTGGGGCGGGGGGAGGCCTCGTCAGTAGCGGTCTGTTGTGCGAATAGTCCCAAGGCAGCACAACGTGCAGAGTTCTGGACGGCACCCAGGTGATGTCGCCTGGGTGCCGCACTGGTTTAGGGATCCTACAATGCAGCACAGAAAAACAGCGTGGGGCGTCCCGGGTGGTGCGGGGGGAGGCCTCGTCAGTAGCGGTCTGTGTCCAGTGTCACATGGCTGACACAACATGTACGACAGGCACCCAGGTGATGTCCAGTAAACTGCCGCACTGGTTTTGGTATCCTACAATGCTGCTCCGAAAATTGGCGTGCGGCGGCCCGGGGGGGGCGTGGGGGAGCCGGCGTGAACGGGCCTCCCCAGGTGGCAGCCATCTAGCTGAGTTGCGCTCGCTCTTGCGGCCACAGCGTCTCGCTCACCATGTTGTTGAGTTGCTCCCACTCTTGCAGTGCAGCGATAGGCGGCTGCCACATGGCCCTTAAAATGGCGGACGGCTCCTCGGTTTTGGGCCTGGTCCACTGAAATGGCCCTGGGACACTTTGGAACTCGGACGCTTGCCTGCTAGGGCTTGGGCTCCATTCTCGAAAAGCGTCCCCTCAGCCGTGAAGATTGTATAAAAGTCTTGGGGGCCCCGACTCCCGCAGGCTTCCGGTGGGGAGCGGCTGCCATGATTGCTCGCGGAATGACCACGACGGAGCCACGAGATGGTGGTGCTCTCATGCTGACGCCAGCTTCAGTCTGAATGATCCAGAAACAAGGTGGGGCTTTCATCGTTTGGGAAAAAAAAATGTTCTAAACCAATGAAAAGTGTTATTTTTAGGTCATATGACCAAGCCTTCCATCTTTAGGAAACCAAAAGTAAAATGAACCAATGAAAAGTTTTATAAACAAGTCACATGACCTGTTATGCGACATAGGGCTACAAAAAGCGTAGAAAATCCGTTGGCACGTGAGGCGGCGTCAGTAGCGGACCGATGTGCGAATAGGCCGAAGGCAGCACAACGCGCCGAGATCCGGATGGCACCGAGGTGGTGTCCAGCAAATTGCCGCACTGGTGTGGCCATCCTACAATGCTGCGCCGAAAGACGGCGTGTCCAGCTGAATTGCGGTCACTGTTGCGGTACAGTGACTCGAACGCGCCGAGATCCGGATGGCGCCGAGGTGGTGTCCAGCAAATTGCCGTACTGGTGTGGCCATCCTACAATGCTGCGCCGAAAGACGGCGTGTTCAGCTGAGTTCCGGTCACTCTTCCGGTACAGTGACTCGAACGCGCTGAGATCCGGATGGCACCGAGGTGGTGTCCAGCAAGTGGCTGCACTGGTGTGGCCATCCTACAATGCTGCGCCGGAAGTCGGCGTGGGGTGCCCCGTTGGCTTATGAGGTGATGTCAGTAGTGGACTGATGTGTGAATAGGTCGGAACCAGCACAAGGCGCCAAGATCCGAATGGCAAGTCCTGGATGTTGAGTGCCTCAGTTGAGATTTCTGAGCAGTGCTTGTAGGACTGTCTGAAGCTTATTTGCACCTGCTGCAGCTTCACTAGGTCCGGCGGAACTTTTTGCCTTTTCCTTTCTGCTTCTTTTCCTACAATGCGATTCTTCTGAAGACACGACCAGGTCCCTGAATGTGTGCAGGGGGACGCTATTGATTGAATGAACGCGCCGAGATCTGGATGGCACCGAGGTGGTGTCCAGCAAATTGCCGCACTGGTGTGGCCATCCTACAATGCTGCGCCGAAAGTCGGCGTGGGGTGCCCCGTTGGTTTATGAGGTGATGTCAGTAGCGGACCGATGTGTGAATAGGTCGGAACCAGCACAAGGCGCCCTGCACTGTTGAGCCTTTTTCAATGTCTGTTTTTTGTTGTTTCCCCTCCATCAAAAACAAAACAAAAATACAAGGCGCCAAGATCCGAATGGCAAGTCCTGGATGTTGAGTGCCTCAGTTGAGAGTTCTGAGCAGTGCTTGTAAGACTGTCTGAAGCTTATTTGCACCTGCTGCAGCTTCACTAGGTCCGGCGGAACTTTTTTCCTTTTCCTTTCTGCTTCTTTTCCTACAATGCGTTTCATCTGAAGACACGACCAGGTCCCTGAATGTGTGCAGGGGGACGCTATTGATTGAATGAAAATGGCGGCTTGACACAAAGCTGACTCAAGCGTTACTGTTGGTGCTATACAGACAAAAATTGGTTTTCAGTTTGTACATTCTTCAGGTTTTTTTTTCCATCCAAGTCTGATTGAGAGTTTGTAGAAAAATGGCTTCAGATTTTCCACATACTACTCTTCAACATTCTTCCTAAATGTAACAATGTGAAACTCACTAGGAGAACGGCTGTTTCTGTTTCCTTTCAAAATGCTGCCACCAATATTTTCTGAATGGAAGACACCATCTTGTAGCATAAAGGGCCGAAAGGGGTTTTGGTCTGGCCGATGGTTGGTGGAGACATTTTGACTATATCTTGGACCTGCCCGGCCTCGCCCAAAATGGCGCCGGTATAAATGGGACTCGTAACTCTTTGCCCGCAAATGTATATCTAGAAAATGTTATTGTAAGTGGCCCTGTCGTATTTTAATTACAAAATGTACGTCCACCGATTCCGCAACTGTTAGACACCTTTGCTCTTGTCACCTAATGGCCCGCTCGTTACGTTCTTCTACAGTGTAAATGTCTCCTCATCATATACGATTTCAGTTTGCTCCGTGGCCGGCCCACGTGGTTATAGGCCCGTATTTGTATACTGACATTTTCACAATAAAGGTTTTTAAAACAAAACACGGTAGTAGTATTTTCATTTGTAAAGTTTTTACTTTTAGTGACTGTTTTCGAATCAGTAAAAGGCAAGTGAAATAAAGCAGTCCAATTACATGACGGATAAAAGGTATAATATGTAGGAACGCAGTAAAGATAAATGGTCAAGGGCAGTTGTGTTTTTCATGTCTGCAACATAAAGTGATCGATAAGAGTCTGATAATCAGGCGTATCGGCGACTAAGACAGCAGGCCGAATCTCTTTTATTCAACGGCTCCGTCATGGAAGGAAGAAACGCCCTTTTTCTCGAAAAAGGAATATATTTTACTTGCAAGACAGTTGTAAATTTTCCGGGAAAGTACATTAGCCTGGAATATTATAACATATGTTTGAAAAAAAAATATTGTTCGAAAATAATAAAAAGCGTAATTTTTAGGTCATATGACCAAGCTTTTCATCATTAAATTAACAAAAGTAAAATGAACCAATGAAAAGCTTTATTAACAAGTCACATGACCTGTTATGCTTACGTTACGCGCTGCGCGCCGCGCCTCGGATCACTTCCGGGTGCGCTAACGCGGCGTGTCATAAAACGCATTACGCGACAACGTAGGTCAAGAATATAGTCTAAATGTCTCCACCAACCAGCGTTCAGAACACAACCCCTTTCAGCAGTCCAAAAAGTTCTGTTAAATGACAACAGAGGGGACAGGCAACAAGAACCATCAGTCAAAGAGGGGAGGGCAAGTTCTTCTCTTCCGGGTCATGTTGGGGCGCTACCGGAACTGATCGAATTGGTAGTCTACAGTGTTTCTGGATGTTTCAGACTAAAGCTGGCGTCAGCATGAGACCACTACCATCTCGTAGCTCCGTCGTGGCCATTCCACGAGCAATCATGGCAGCCGCTCCCCACCAGAAGCCTGCGGGAGTCGGAGGCCCCCAAGACTTTTGTAGAATCTTCACGGCTGAGGGGACGCTTTTCGAGAATGGGACCCAAGCCCTAGCAGACAAGCGTCCGAGTTCCAAGGTGTCCCAGGGCCATTTTAGTGGACCAGGCCCAAAACCGAAGAGCCGGCCGCCATTTTGAGAGTCCTGTGGCAGCCGCCTATCGCTGCACCGCAAGAGCGGGCGCATCTCAACTACATGGTGAGCGAGACGCTGTAGTCGCAAGAGCGGGCGGAAAACAGCTGAATGGCGGAAGAGGCACAGTGTAGCAAAAGCGGGCGGAATGGCAACTAAAACGATAAAGGGGCGCCCCACTACAGCTTGTCTTCAGGTCAAACGGATTGTGGGACAAGGTCCAGAATTGAAGAGTCATCAAAAGGCAAAAAGTTCCGCCGGACCCCGGGAGCCGGCCGCCTATGTCGGGGGCGATCTCAGGCTACACCAGTGCTATAAGACTTGGGGAGGGTGTCGGAGCCAAGCGTCTTCTCCGAGTCCATGGCCATCACACCGCCCCTCAGGGGCCTCCGTCAAGCTGTTTAGGAAGGTAACATATCACATTGTTTTCTAATGCAGTCAGGTCCACAAACGACACTCACTTACTTTGAGAATAGTGAAGCTGCAGTAGGTGGAAATAAGCTTCAGACAGTGTTACAAGCGCTGCTCAGAACTCTTAACTATGGCACCCAACATCCAGAACTTATGCTATTTGAGAATGGTAGTGACATCGAAGCATCTCAGGGACCAAAACCATTAACGTACTTTCACGTATGAAAATCTTACTTGGGGAGGGGGCAGGAGCGAAGCGCCCCCTCCCAGTCAGCGCCACCACACCGTATGTTGAAAATCTGAAGCCATCGTTCTACAAAGTCAACCAAACTTGGATTGAAAAATCTAGAAAAATGTACAAACTGAAAACCAGTTTTGGTCTGCATAGCATCAGTAACAACGCTTGAGTCAGCTTTGTGTCAAGCCGCCATTTTGATTCAACAAAGCACAGGCATTGAAAAAGGCTGAAATTCAGAACTCTAAACTATGGCACCCAACATCCAGGAGCTTGCTATCCGGATCTTGGAGCCTTGTGCTGTTTTTGATCTATTCACACATCGGTCCACTACTGACATCATCTTATAAACCAACGTTATGTAAATAGTTTTTTAATAAAATGTTTTACCCTGTTTCTTTGCTGGTGTGTTGTCTATATTTTTAATATTTGCATAGGGTTTGTCATTATTTTGTGCGGGATGGGTGATGGAGCCGAGCTGTCTTGCAGCCCTCATGGTGTGGAGCTCAGTTCATCTCACTATTTTCGTATTTCTCAAGAAGGGTTGTTCCTAATATTTCTATTTTAGCGAGGTCAAAAAGAGATCCAATTAGTGGCCTACTGATTTTGCTCGATTACTTTTATTTTTTTACACGATTTTTCACTATCTGCAAAGACTAAACAGAGTATTGCGACTTTGTGCTTGTTTGTAAATAGAGAATGATCCAAAGAGAACCAATTCTAAAACAGTAAATGCTTGGACAACAATCAATCAAATGGAGAGACAAGGAGGCACGACGGATTACAACGGGGGTAAAGGCCTGCGTTAACTACCCTTCAGTATCTGCAAAGAGAGAGTACTACTAAGGCAAAAGAGGGGAGGGGGGGGGCAGCGTTCAAAGCACATCAGCGTGCATAAATACGAAAATGTTTTTATCTATCACGTACTTGACATTTTAAAGCTTTTCATATTTGCTATTAAAAAACCAATGAAATTCACAGAAAAAACCATAGGTTATAGTGGATATATAGTTAGGAATTTGCATTTACAAAACCTTGAAAATTCAATGAAAAAACCATAGGTTATAGGCCATATATAGTTAGGAATTAGCATTTACAAAACCTTATTTTACTCGCATAAAACCATTGAAATTCCATATATAGTTAGCTAACTATAAGCGCTAACTATATATCGCGCACCCGCAATCCACTGCTGATGATGTCACATATTACATCATTCATGACATGGTCAGTGACATCACTGATGACATCACTGATGACATCTCAAATGACATCACTGATGACAACTCAAATGATATCAATGATGACATCTCAAATGACATCACTGATGACATCACTGATGACAACTCAAATGACATCACTGATGACATCTCATTTGTCATCACTGATCACATCACTCATGTGATAATACAATGAACCTCTTCAGACTCTAATATAACCTTACATACACTCAGTATAAACAGACACTCACAGACTGTCACTCATCCATGGAGTTACTCACACACCTAGTCAGTCATGCAAAGAATCAATCACACCTCCATTTCCTCAACTATACAGTTATACACATCTTACTTATTCAAACATATAATAACACATATTTACTCTCTTATATAATCCCTGATACAAGCTCACAGTGATCGATACAGCCACTCACACATTCACTGGCTCTTATGTTCAGTTATTTATATATCTCAACTCTCACATGTATTGTGTTTTACATACGTACTTACTTGCACATGTAGCAATGAGAAATCCATTCACTCACCAACACACCCATGCACAGTCAACCGCCCATATAGCTGTTTCCACATGCACTCTTGAACTCATACTCCTAGTGAATCAACTGCTTACACATCTATGCACAGAGTCACGCACCTCCCAGCCACCCACACACACACTCAGCCTCCCATTCAAATATTTGGGCAACCAATCAATAACCCATATGGCCACTCTTATAGCTACTGATCAACACATGCAGCAGCTTACACAACAACAAACATACTGATGCACGAATTAAGACAGTTTAGTCACTAACCCATGTACTCAGTGAGACACATTTAATCACTCACTCATACAGTCAGTCATGCACCTACTAAATTCTTCATCCAGACACTTATACATCCACTCATTCTTCAATATGTGAAACATATTTAAACTTTACAGACACATACAATCACTGGTTGTTGTGATCAGTGATGTCATCAGTGATGTCACTGACCATGTCATGAATGATGTAATATGTGACATCATCAGCAGTGGATTGCGGGTGCGCGATATATAGTTAGCGCTTATAGTTAGCTAACTATATATGGAATTTCAATGGTTTTATGCGAGTAAAATAAGGTTTTGTAAATGCTAATTCCTAACTATATATGGCCTATAACCTATGGTTTTTTCATTGAATTTTCAAGGTTTTGTAAATGCAAATTCCTAACTATATATCCACTATAACCTATGGTTTTTTCTGTGAATATATATATATATATATATATATATATATATATATATATATATATATATATATATATATATATATATATATATATATATATATATATATATATATGGAGATAGATAGATAGATAGATAGATAGATAGATAGATAGATAGATAGATAGATAGATAGATAGATAGATAGTTGGATAGATAGATACATAGATCTATATGTATAACCCAGTAGCAGTCACTAGGTTACAGGTTGCAGTGTCCATGTGCCTCGTTGTAATGCCTTGCCGGTGGGTATCTGGCATCATGGTTCTTGACAGCATGCAAGTGCTCCAAGATCCATTTCTTAACTGGAAAGATTGTGCTGCCTACATAGCAAAAGCCACATACGCAAACCTACACATATACAACATAGTCACTACTGCAATTCAGAAATGTTTTTATCTTGACCTTCCTCCATGTAATTAAGGGGTATGTCTTCACATTGGGCTATGGGCACAAGCTTTGCACTTCCCACATCTGTAGAATCCCGGTAATATTGTTTTGAGCCAGGACCCTGCTGGATTTCATTGCTGCCTCGCATAACCATGTACCAGCATATCACTAAGGGAGCCGCTCTTGTGCTCGGTGATATGTGAACAAGGGCTAACCCATTTACCAATAACAAGATCGCATCTAACCAGATGTCAGTGTTTACTTACAATCTTTCTTAAAGCAGTAGACTCATGGTTAAATGGGGTAATCAGTCTAACATCCTTACTGTTTCCTTTCTTCTCCTTGTGTCTGAGGAGACTATCTCTGTTAGAAGTGGCAGCTTTCTCCTTAGCTGCCCTTATCAATTTCAAAATAGCTTTATTCAACAGATATATCATAAAAGCACAAACATAGATATTACAACATACACATTTTAAAAATGTTACTTAAATATAAATATTCCAGACCTAAAAATATATTTAAGAAATTATTAAACATTTGATAACTGACGAATAAGGTGTATATAAAATATTTAAAATGTTCAGTACCATAAAATTCAGCGTGAGCCACTAGCAACATTCCATAACTCCGGTCGATATTTGTAATACAAGGTGCCATTCGAGGTTTATCAATTGGTGTGTGCCTGGAGGAGCACCCTGGATCGAATATACCCTGCCCATCCCAAAAACGTGGCCATTGCGATTGCTATTGGAAGGGTTGGATCCGTAGTAAGGACTCTCAATGCCACTTTGTGCCTTCTAAAGCCTAATAGCTTGCGGATGGGTATGACCCAAGTAGAGCGGGTTTATTATATAATGGACAGAAAAACAGCAGATGACTGATCGTTTCCTGTCTATCTGAACTTTTAGAACATGCATTCTCGGTGCCCCCTTCCCATTTACTAGTGAATGACCTAATAGGTAGGGTACCCACCCTCAGCTGGAAGTACAGTTTCTTATCAAAGGGCTTTTTATTGGCATCCCAATATTGTTCTAAAGCGGGCATATACTTAAATTCTAGGAACCGGCCTGTTAGATGGTTTGCTGATCCACAAGTGTATGCTGTAATCATAATCATTTCCCAGTACATTTCCTTCAGGGTCTTCTTAGAGGGAAAAGCAGCATTAAGGGGATCGTCCCACAGATCACTCAGTCCCAAATTCACCAACAGTGCCCTAATCTCCTTCAACCATTTAACCTTGTGAAAGCAATCTGCATCCATTACATCCTTGAGACCCTTGGCATAGTGCGATAGTTCAATCTTGCACCATAATCCTCGCCAGTATAGAAGGGGGCAAAGTTTTGCCATATCCATTACTGATTTCCTGCCTATATCTAGCAGTAGCGGTCGCATAGGTGTGCTTTTTGGAGCACTAGTGACCTTTCGCAAAAAGGAGTTTTCAGCTGCAAATAGAGGGCTTACATTCGTAAACCCCCATAGCTCTGCTCCGTACAGAGCGGAGCTTAAGACCTTCAAGCTATAAATCTCCAGTAATGGGCTGATCGGTTTAGAGAGGGATGTTTTGAATTTGACTGCGGTTCGCTGACTGTTGTTTATGCTTTAGTGTGGCCACATCGATTTGGTTTGACCATCTCATATCTGCCTGTAGCATAACTCCCAAATATGTAAAGACATCAACTTTTTCAAGGGGTGCGTTGACTCCCCTGTATCTGACCTGCAAGGGGAGTTATATGTGGATGGCTTTTGTTTCAAGTTACCAGATGGCACGACAACAGCTGCTTATGCTATAAAAACCCTTAGAACAATAGTAGAGACTGCTCGGGTTTCTCAGCCATCAGCGCAAGCAGCTGAACTAATAGCATTATTAAGAGCATGTGAACTGAGTGAAGGGTTAAGAGTAAATATTTTTACCGACAGCCAATACTCCTTTGGCAAGGCCCATAGTTTTTGGTGGCTGTGGAAGGAACGAGGATTACTTACCTCCCATGGTCAAAGAATACAACATGGCCCATTGATTGAAAGATTGTTATATGCTTTACCTTTACCAGAGAAGGTAGCTATTATTAAGTGTAGTGCCCATAAGAAAATCATTGATACTACAGGAGAGGGAAATGCCTTTGCTGATCAAGTAGCGAAGGAAACAGCACAAACTAAAACGTCCACAATGTTCCCCAGTGTAGCAACTCGATGGGTGGCGGAGACTACAGTATTTGATAATACTATTGAAAGTGTTAGAGAATTGCAGAAAGAAGCCACACCTGATGAATTAATAAAATAGGAACAGGAAATAGGGAGGTTAGACAATAATGACTGCTGAATTGATTTGACTGATAGACAGAGATGGCTATTGCCTAATGCCCTGGTGTACGCGGTAGTAGTGATGGCCCATGGCACTGCCCACATTGGAGCAAAAGGTATTTGTTCATTATTGGACCCAGTGTGGAGTAACTCGAATATCCCCAAAACTGCTGCCCTTGTGGTCAAATACTGCATGGTCTGTTTACAGCATAATCCTGGAGGAAGGGAGACAGTCCTTAGTGGAAATTTTGCGCCCCCTTCTTTGCCATTTGAAGTGTTACAAATGGATTATATTCAATTCAACAGAGTAAACTATCTCAAGTATGTGCTGGTGGTGGTTGTGCGTTTAGTAAATGGGTTGAAGCATACCCCACCAAGGAGAACACTGCCCTAGCTACTGCAAAATCCCTAATTAAGGAATGTCTGCCCCAATTTGGTTTGCCCCGAATTATATGGACAGACAATGGGGTACATTTTAATGCAGAACTCGTCAAATATGTTTGTAAGGGATTGCAAATAAAACAGAAATTTCATGCAGCACGACACCCATTATCACACTAAGCAAGCTGTGAAGCCTGGTTTCAGTTACTATCTCTCATGTATTTGCATTATGTAGCTGATCCCAAAAGGTATACTCAAAAGGATTATGAAGCTGTTCTAAAGTATATAGAACAACACCAGGGATTTGATGCCCAGGGGAACCAAGGGGAGGGACCTTTAGATCCGGGTGCCTGTATGAATATGTACACCATTTATGAAAATGCTACTTGGTTAAAGGAAGAAATGTTGGATTTTGAACAATTTAATTCCACCCAATATTTTCAGCATTTCCAGGATCGAAATGTCACTGATGATAAGGCAATGCCAGTTCCTATTCTGAATAGTACTGCTTCCTTTTGCATACAAGGGTAAGGTCATGTTAATGCAGGGAATAGCAGAAGTAACTATACTTACATTTTACATACTACCAGCACCCCACCTCTGATAACTCCGCCAAATGTGTATTTTGTTAGTGGTGAAAACGCCTACACTTGGCCTCCTAGAGGGTGGGCCGGGAAATGTTATCTGTCCTTCTTGTATCCTACAGTATATATAGCTCCTTCTAATTATCATAAGACACACCAGCTGACTAAACAAAGTTTAGATCCTTATCAAGTTAGCAGGAGTATTAGTACTGAAGGCACTGATCAGACTGATACTGCTTCTCAGCAGTTTATGGATATAGCAAAGGGTCTCTTTCCAATATGGGGTCCCATTTAAGCATGGGCGGAAAATCCGTTCCGCTCGCGGATTTTGCGGATTTTCTGTAAATTAGCAATCCGCGAAATTCGCGAATTTCCCACAAAATCCGCAAATTCGCACGCGGCGGATTTTTTTTTCTTGGTGATACAATTTTGCGGCGTGCGGCGTTCACTTACCGTCATTCGGCGTTTGCCAAGTTGTTTTTCTCGATATTTTGCGAGTGCTGCGCCATTTTGGATCTTGCTGCAGGATCCCACGGGAGTTTGGCGACCGCGAATATGTCATTGCGGCTTGCCACCTTGCACAGCAAAAGTTTGTCAACGCGAGTACGCCTTGATCACGTATCGCGGGAGTTCGCAATTGCGAACACGTACATGCGGCGGGCAGCAACAATCTCGCACTCGCAAAAATACAAAATTTGCAATTCTGCACAAGAAATCCACCAGCAAGCAGCATAAACCTTCTGGAAATGATGATTTTTATCAGAATAACTCCTCAGGTTGACATTTGCCTGCACTTTTTTTTGCAAGGAGTCCATTTGGGGGGGGGGGGTGGTGGGAGGAAGGAAGTGCCCCACAGTCTCCAACTTCCTGTTCCAGTCCAGCAGGCTCCTCCCAGTGCTTTCTTCATGTGCTGGTCACTTTCATTCGGATTCTTCACCTGAAAGGATTACTTTTTGTGGATGCTGCTGGATATTTGGATTTGAGGCCTTTTTGACTTTCTTTGGATCACTTTTGGATTAGAAATTTCACAAGTAAGTTTGTTTGGGGCATTACAGTTGCTGCAACTACAATTTTGGAATTTTCGATTTTTGGGCTGTTGTTGGGGCCTTTTGCCCAGAGGTACTCAGTGGTGGGTGGACTGAGTCTTTCTGTGGGGTCTCTTTAATAAAAACATCATGGAGGGCCTGGATGGCTTGGGATTGTGCTGATTTTTCTGTGATTTTCGTTTTTTTGAGCTGTTGTTGTGGCCTTTTCACCAGGTGTCGTGAGTGGTGCATCGGCCTAGTCTTTCTGTGGGGTGTCTTGAATTTAAACATCATGGAGGGCCTGGATGGCATGGGATTGTGCTGATTTTTCTGTGATTTTTGTTTTTTTGGGCTTTTCTTGTGGCCTTTTCACCAGGGGTAGTGAGTGGTGCATGGGTTTAGTCTTTCTGTGGGGTGTCTTGAATTTAAACATCATGGAGGGCATGAATGGCATGGGATTGTGCTGATTTTTCTGTGTTTTTCAATTTTTTGGGGTGTTCATGGGGACAGGCCATGTGGGTGGGGGGCATTTTGAGTGCTGCTACAGGCAGGCCCTGGCCATGTGCTGGGAGGTTGGGGACCATTTTGAATGCAGGCAGTGTTCTTATGTCTGCAACCATTTTGTCTAGATTTCAACCTTTATGCCAAGGGGTAGTGAGTGGTGCATGGGCCTAGGATTTCTGTGGGGTGTCTTGAATGTGAACATCATGGAGGGCATGGATGGCATGGGATTGTGCTGATTTTTCTGTGTTTTTCGATTTTTTGGGGTGTTCATGGGGACAGGCCATGTGGGTGGGGGCCATTTTGAGTGCTGCTACAGGCAGGCCCTGGCCATGTGCTAGAAGGCAGGGGGCCATTTTGAATGCAGGCAGTGTTCTTAGGTCTGCAACCATTTTGCCTAGCTTTCAACCTTTATGCCCAGGGGTAGTGAGTGGTGCATGGGCCTAGTCTTTCTGTGAGGTGTCTTAAATTTAAACATCATGGAGGGCCTGGATGGCTTGGGATTGTGCTGATTTTTCTGTGATTTTCTTTTTTTTGGGCTGTTGTTGTGGCCTTTTCACCATGGGTAGTGAGTGGTGCATGGGCCTAGTCTTTCTGCGGAGTGTCTTGAATTTAAACATCATGGAGGGCATGGATGGCATGGGATTGTGCTGATTTTTCTGTGTTTTTTTATTTTTTGGGGTGTTCATGGGGACAGGCCATGTGGGTGGGGGCCATTTTGAGTGCTGCTACAGGCAGGCCCTGGCCATGTGCTGGGAGGCAGGGGGCCATTTTGAATGCAGGCAGTGTTCTTAGGTCTGCAACCATTTTGCCTAGCTTTCAACCTTTATGCCCAGGGGTAGTGAGTGGTGCATGGGCCTAGTCTTTCTGTGGGGTGTCTTGAATTTAAACATCATGGAGGGCTTGGGATTGTGCTGATTTTTCTGTGATTTTCGATTTTTTGGGGTGTATAACTGAACTGATGCTCCTCTGTCTTCCATTGCTTTTAGGTGCACAAGACTCAAGAGAACCACCAGTGCCAGGAAGAAGTCCTCCAGCGGTGTGTGTGTGCAGCATAATGTCACGCGACATCACGTCTGGCCACAGACAACTCTGCAACTCGTGCAACTGGGGCCTGCAGTTCTGACCTGCTCTGAAGAAGATGGCCCCAAAAAAAGTTCCCCGTAGCTCCTCTAGCAAGAAAGGTGTCAGTAAGGAGCAGAAGGAGCAAGTTACCAAGGAGACAGGTGTGCGGCCCGCCACATTTTTTGGGAGTAAAAAAAAGAGTACGCCTGCAGCTGCAGCGGGATCTGCTGGGGACCAAGCTGGGAGCAGCACCCCCCCTCCGTTGGGCTCAGTGCCACCACCACCACCATGCCAACTTAAGTCCAAGCCCTTGAGTGCTGGAGAGGTCTAGATGTTCAATCACCATCGACCAGTGATGTTGGCTCATCGTAAGAAAGTAGCAGCAATGTCCCTCAATCAACACAGGTTGTTGTAACTCATCTGACGAGTGTTGAACAACCACAGCCGCAACAACAACCACATGTGCAAGTACAAGCCCAAGTACAAGTGGAAGGAGAGGCAGCGCAAGGAGATGTGCAAGCACAGGTGCATGGAGGGTCACAAGTGCCCACAATAGTTGTTCCTCCCAAAGTAGGGGCACATCAGGAAATCGACAATCAAGGCGAGGTATCATTTGAGGAAGCCACTCCTCCTGATGATCATTCATTGTCTTCCACACCCCTAGCAAGGAAGAGATCAAGGGTGGTGTCTACATCTTCTTCAAGCACACCTCCTTCTGATGATACGGATCAAAATTGGGAACCAGCACCACTGCCGTCTGAGAGTGAGGCACACCATGATCTGACAAAGGAAGTTAATCGTAAAAGGAAGCTCGTCCAAAGTCTCATAGTTATGGAGTGTGATGAGGCTCAACAAGAAGTGGCGGATACTGCTGCTGATGAAGACTCTCATGACGATGACCCAGTCATCATAAAGGTCACTGCAGCCCCAGTGGGCATGCAGCAAACAGACATTTTGACCCTAGCCCGAGAAGCTGCTGAGCATGATGATGATGTTGTTGACGAGGAGGCAGATGAAACACCACAATCATTGGAGTTAACTAGTACACCAACACCTACCGCTTCCATATTTCTTCCTCGCCAGAAGGGACCTCCATCCACCTCGACCTCAATTAGTGGTGGTGAAAGTGCACAACGTACTAAAGTTCGGCAATCCACATCCTCCACTTCATCTGGCATTAGCAGCATGACCACCACCACCAGTATCGCCGCCTCCTCCGGCCCCCACAGACAATTCAAGTCCCCAGTTTGGGACTTCTTAAGTGTTTGCCCAAAAAGGGAAAACTTCGCCATTTGTAGCATTTGTGAGCATGTAGTTAGTCACGGCAAGTTTGGTACCAACTATGGTACCGGAGGCCAGAGAGGTCATCTTAGGAGACAGCACGCTGTCCAATGGTTTGCGCACCTAAAGGAGATCAAGGAAGCCCGAATTGCAAGTCAAGAAAACGTTGATGTTTCATCTGATGAAGACGAGGAGGAAGAAGACGTGTCAAACACTTCACTTACACCCAGTACCCCTGTCAGCAGCACACCCCATGTGAGCCACACTAAGAGTGTAGGAGAGAGTGAGACACCAATGCGAAAAAGTTCATCAGCGAGCGTAACTGGGTCAAAGAAGTCATCATCATCATCCCATAAATGCTTGGTCCAGGGTAACATTAGAACCATGTTGTTTACAGAAGCGCCATATGAACGCAACCAACCACTGACGCGTCTGTATAACACTAAACTGGCTAAAATGCTAGCTCTGGACCTTCTCCCTTTTTCTTTTGTAGAAGGGATTGGTTTTCTAGAATTAGTGGCAGCGCTCTGCCCTAAATGGAAGGTTCCTAGCCGGTTCTATTTTGCCAGAGTTGCGGTTCCAGCACTACATGAAGATGTGCTGGAGGTGATTGGGGCAGCTTTGCAGAAGAGTGCTGTTCACTCTATACATCTGACAACAGACATGTGGACCAGTGGCGCAGGCGCTGATTACATGTGCATCACTGCACACTGGGTCTCTTTTTCAGGGGTTAAAGCAAAGCTAAACGCAGGTGTTGACCCGGACCAAGTTTTTAAAGCTGCTCGGAAACATGCAACACTAGCCATGTTTGGCTTGGAGAAACGTCACACAGCAGAAAACATTTTGAATGAGTTTAACACAAAGGTCTTCCACTGGCTGTCCCCAAAAAAATGCCAGATTGGTTATGTTTCCACGGATAATGGCACCAATGTAGTTAAGGCCATGGAGCTGGGTCAATATTTCAGAGTGCCGTGTTTGGCTCACTGTATAAACCTGGTTGTTAAAAAATTCTTGAGTGATGAAGACAGTCCAGCGTGCGAGTTAGTGGCCACCTGCCGAAGAATGTGCAACCATTTCAGCCATTCTTTTAAGGCCCGAAAGCATCTGAGGAGCCTGCTACATGAACGTCGAATGCAGTGAAAGCACTCATCCAGGAGGTGGCAACACGTTGGAACTCAACCTTCTACATGCTTGAGCGTCTGTATGAGCAGTATACGGTACTCGATCACTATTTTTTAACACTGGGTACAGCTCAGAAGGATCTGAGGCTAGATGCGGCGCAATGGAACCTAGTTAAAAGCCTGACAGACATGCTTCGTCCTTTTGAGGTCTTCACGCGTTCAGTCAGCAAGGAGGACGGTAATTTGGGAAAAGCTATCCCATTGTTGCGCATGCTGGAGCACCAACTGAAGGCGGTGTCTTCTATGTTTGAAAAAGATGAAGAAAAAAAGATGCTTTTCTTTTTGCTGAGAAATTATTAGAGCGCCTACTTGGTGATGAATGTCTTAAAATGATCCACTCAGAACAGCATTACATTTGTGCTACTATTCTGGATCCACGCTACAAAAAGGCGCTGGCAGGCCAAGCATTCTTTCCTTTTGGTGATCAAGATGTTACAAAGTGCAAACGTTGGCTAGCCTTCTCAGCCAAGAGGTTTGAAAGAGAACGGCAGCAAATTGAAGGAAAAGGCAGTACATCAGCATCAGCAGGCCATCCCAAGTCAAAAGAATCCACTTCTGCACCTGTGGCACAAGTGACCTCTCAGCCGTTAAAGACACCGGCAACCGGATCATCTGCACCAGACACAACAGTAACATTGGATGCAGAAGAGGATTGGCTAACTCGGCTTGGGTTTGGTTCTCAAATGGTCACAGCAAAAAGTAAGCAAAGTGGAGGAACCTTGAAGGACCTTGAGTCGATGGTGCAGGACTATCTGAATGACTCAACAGAGGTCTATGTTAATGCTGACCCATTGGCGTATTGGCATGGGAAAAAAGAATTGTGAGCACAGCGCTCCAACCTGGCTATAAACTACTTGTCTTGCCCACTCACAAGTGTGTCTTCTGAACGTGTCTTCAGTGCTGCTGGTGGCATTGTAACTTCCAAACGGAGCCGCCTCTCGCCCAAAAATGTGGAGAGGTTAACAATGATCAAGATGAATCAGCACCTCATACCACCAGATTACAAAGTACGAGAAAGCACGCCGGATGAAGACGAGGTAGACAGCAACGTAGATGAGGGAATTTCTTCTCTGTTAGGTGACACTGACCTCACCCTGCCTGAATTCGCAGAGTATGATGACGAAGCCTTATTCTTATTCACTGACACCAAGCCCTGTAAATGAGACAATGAATCAATAACTTTCTTTTTCGTCCTTATTCACTTTTATTCCTGTGTGTCTGTCTTTCTTTGTTGTGCACAGTTAATATAATTCAAACTTTAATCACCTAATCACAAAAACAAGCCCATCAGCAGAACTGTCTCCACTTGTTTGCTTATTGATTTGAAGGTGCTGTAGTCTGCATTCCTCAGGTTCACAAGTTCACAAGAACATGCTCCTCTATCCTCCTCCTCCAGACTCCTATTTCCCTCAAAGCAGAGGGCTGGATTACGCCCAATGAAGAAAGACTCTGCACTTGTGGGGGTGTTCTACTTCTTTCCGGGTGAGTTGACGGCTCTGGGGCCATTGCTGGGAAGCTCTAATACCGGATACAAGTGGTTTGGACCAAATTGGAGGCGAAATTGCCTTTGAGGTGCTCTTTGGGGGGGTTCCGGGTGTTTGTGGTGAGTTTTGGGGTCTGGGAGCACTGCTGGGACAGTCTAGTTTTGATTGCATTTGGTTTTCAGGAAATCCGTGGTGGAAAACAGGAGTTATGACCTAGCTGCACAGCGCGTTTGGACCGAAGGCCGAGAAATATTGTAAGTATGAGATTTTCCTTTTGGCTGTTTGGGGGTGTTGTGCTTTTTTGCGGGTGGGTTGGCGGGTCTTGGGGCATTGCTGGGAAGGTCTAATACCGGATAGAAGTGGTTTGGACAAAATCCATGCAGAATTTTTTTTTGCTATTTCTGACATTTTCCTCAATGTAGTGTTTTCGGGGGCCTGTTTGGGGGGCTTCCTGGTGTTTGTGGGTGGGTTTCGGGGTCTGGGAGCACTGCTGGCTATGGATACTTTAGATTGCAAGAGGTTTGAAGCAAACCCATGGTGGCAGAGTCAGTCAAGTCAAGTCAAGTCATAAAATTTATATAGCGCACTACATACCCAGAGGGTTTCAAGGCGCTTAGGAGGGGGAGGAGGATTATTTGTCAAATATCCACGTTTTAAGCTGCTTTCTGAACGCTAGGTGATTCTGGGTGAGGCGAAGGTAAGCGGGGAGTGAGTTCCATGTTTTGGCAGCCAGGTATGAGAAGGATCTGCCTCCCATGGTGGTCTTGTTGATGCGAGGTACAGTGGCGAAGGCTTGGCTGGAAGAGCGAAGTTGGCGGGAGGGGGTGTAGAAGGACAGTCGAGAGTTGAGGCAATCTGGTCCGATGTCGTAGAGTGATTTGTGTGCGTGGGTAAGCAGACGGAAAGTAATCCTCTTATTGACGGGTAGCCAGTGGAGGTCTTTAAGGTGACCAGAGATGTGTTCGTTGCGTGGGATGTCTAATATGAGCCTGGCTGAGGCGTTTTGGATTCGTTGTAGTTTCTTCTGGAGTTTAGCGGTGGTACCTGCGTAGAGGGTGTTTCCATAGTCCAGTCGGCTCGTGACTAGAGCGTGGGTGACTGTTTTCCTTGTTTCGGAGGGGATCCAGCGAAATGTTTTTCTGAGCATGCGAAGAATGTTAAAGCAGGAAGAGGATACAGCGCTGACTTGTCTGTTCATTGAGAGTGAAGAATCCAGGATGACGCCAAGGTTCCGTGCGTGGTCTGTCGGGATGGGTGCATTTCCGAGGGCTTCCGGCCACCAGGAGTCGTCCCATGCAGAGGGGGATTTACCTAAGATGAGGACTTCTGTTTTGTCTGAGTTCAGTTTCAGACGGCTTTGTTTCATCCATTCGGCGACTTCTTTCATTCCTTCGTGTAGGTTAGTTTTGGCGGTGCTGGGGTCCTTGGTGAGAGATAGGATCAGTTGAGTGTCATCCGCGTAAGAGATGATGTTGAGGTTGTGTTGGCGGGCGATGGCCGCGAGGGGGCTCATGTATACGTTGAAGAGGGTGGGACTGAGTGAGGATCCTTGTGGTACGCCGCAGATGATTTCAGAGGCCTCGGACTTGAATGGTGGGAGGCGGACTCTCTGGGTTCTTCCGGTGAGGAACGAGGTGATCCATTCCAGTGCCTTTCCTTGGATTCCGATGTTTCTGAGGCGTTGTAAAAGGGTGCTGTGGCAGACTGTGTCGAAGGCTGCAGAGAGGTCGAGGAGGATGAGGGCGACTGTGTCTCCATTGTCCAGTAGAGTTCGAATGTCGTCTGTTGCTGCGATGAGGGCGGTCTCAGTGCTGTGTTTGGCTCGGAAGCCAGATTGTGAGGGGTCGAGTGATTTGTTGGCTTCGAGGAAGGAGGCGAGCTGGTTGTTGACAGCTTTCTCGATGACTTTGGCCGGCAATGGAAGAAGCGAGATGGGGCGGTAGTTTTTGAGTTCGGTGGGGTCTGCTGTTGGTTTTTTCAGAAGGGCGGTGAGTTCAGCGTGTTTCCAGTCTTCTGGGAAGGTAGCGGAATGGAAGGAGCAGTTGATGACGTCTCGGAGGTGCGGAGCTATGACGGAGTCTGCTTTGTTGAAGATGTGGTGAGGGCATGGGTCTGTGGGGGATCCAGAGTGGATGGAATTCATCAGGCGGATGGTGTCCTCAGTGGAGATTGGGTTCCAGGCTATAAGGGTGTTAACGGGGGGAAGATGGTCGGCTGATGGTAGGGTGGGTTGGCTTCCGGGTTGGTTGTCAAAGCTGTTGTGGATGTCAGCAATCTTGTTGTGGAAAAAAGAGGCTAGGGAATCGCAGAGGGTTTGAGAGGGGGTGATGTCGTTGGAGTTGGCCGAGGGGTTGGAAAATTCCTTGACGATGTTGAAAAGTTCCTTGCTGTTGTGGGCGTTGTTGTCAAGTCGATCCTTGAATGCTGTTTTCTTGGCTTTTCGGATCAGTTGGTGGTGAGTACGGATGGCGCTTTTGAAGGCGTCCTTGGTGCTGGTGGATGGGTCTTTTTTCCAGGCCTTTTCAAGGGAGCGGCAGAGTTTCTTGGACTTCTTGAGGTCATCGTTGAACCATGAGGCCTTCTTGATGCCAAGTTTGTGTTGACGTTTTTTCAGTGGTGCTAAGGTGTCGGCGGTGTTGGATAACCATAGGGTGAGGTTGGAGGCGGCTTCGTTGGCGTTAGAAGAGAGGGCTGGGGAGGTTAGAAGGAGCGATGTGGAGATCTGCTCCGTGGTGATTTTGTTCCAGTTTCTTTGTAGAGTTGGTTGGAGGTGGATGATGGGTTTCGGCTTGTTGTAGGTGAAGTGAACGCAGCTGTGGTCAGTCCAGAGGAGATCCGTAGTGTGGCTGAAGGAGACATGGTTGCTGGAGGTGAAGATGGGGTCGAGTGTGTGACCTGCGATGTGGGTGGGGGAAGTGACCTGTTGTTTAAGTCCGAGGTTGGCGAGGTTGTCCGAGAGGGTGGCGGTGTTGCGGTCGTTGATCTTTTCAAGGTGGAAGTTGAGGTCTCCCAGAAGGATGTAGTCTTTGGAGGGGAGCGCGTGTGGGGTGATGAAGTCTGTGATGTCTTCACTGAATTTTGCGCGGGGTCCTGGTGGTCTGTAGAGGAGGGTGCCTCGGAGTGTGGTTTTGGGGTCGATGTGGATCTGGAAGTGAAGGTGTTCGGAGTTAGCGGGGTTGGTGTCAGAGCTGGTTGAGACGCGGATTGATTTCTTATGGACGATAGCGATTCCTCCTCCTGTATGGTCGGTGCGGTCTTTGCGTGTGATCTTATAGTCATCAGGGATAGCGATGGCGATGTCAGGGGCGGAGGAAGCGTTCATCCATGTTTCCGTTAGGAAGGCGACGTCAGGAGAGATGGTGTCTAGTAGGTTCCAAAGGTCAATGGCGTGCCTGTGGACCGAGCGGGTGTTGAGAAGGATGCATTCTAGGTGGTTGGGGTCGGGAGTCTGTGTTGTGGTCGTAGCGGAGATGTTGTCGGTGCCGCTGAATTTGCAGGAGTAGCATGAGAAAGGTCCATGGGTGCGTCCAGGAGCGGCTTGGACGCAGTTGGGGGCGCGACCGGGGTTAAGGGCTAGGAGGGTGGCGGCATCGTAGGTAGCGCGAGGGGCAGGGGGTCTGGCGCTGGGCGCGGTCCAGGCGCGGACGGGCGTAGACGGGCTTACCTTTGGCGCACCTTCGGCGTGTACGTAGTGCGTGGACGCTGCGCGTGGGACCATTGGCCATAAATGGATGGTGGAGGGGGCCGAGCGTGGGAGGGGCAGCAGGGAGGCGGTAGTGTGGCTGAGGGGCGGGTCAGGGGAGAACAACAACAGCAAAATGGAGGGTCCGAGGGAAGGCAGGCAGGGGTAGCACTGATAACAAAAATGCAGCGAGTTAGCAGTAAGCGCAATTCAAGCCCAAGCGCTGGTGAAATAAACACTATCAACACAGTTACAGAATATAACACAAGCCAATAGTCAAGTCAAAAGCTGAGCGAGGTCGCGTTGCGAGAGGCAGGTAATAACTAAAAGCGCTATGCAGGTAATTACTAAAAGCGCTATGCAGGTGAGGCGCTACAATGTTAGGCAGCGGCAGAATAGTGAACAGTGCGCAGAAAACGATACCAGGGAAGCACAGGAGGAACCTGGTGGAGCGACCGTCCGGAAGCAGGTCCAGGTGGTCACAGTTAGGCTGGGAGAGAGGAAGGCTCGATGACCGTGGGTGGGAGGGGCAGCAGGGAGGCGGTAGTGTGGCTGAGGGGCGGGTCAGGGGAGAACAACAACAGCAAAATGGAGGGTCCGAGGGAAGGCAGGCAGGGGCAGCACTGATAACAAAAATGCAGCGAGTTAGCAGTAAGCGCAATTCAAGCCCAAGCGCTGGTGAAATAAACACTATCAACACAGTTACAGAATATAACACAAGCCAATAGTCAAGTCAAAAGCTGAGCGAGGTCGCGTTGCGAGAGGCAGGTAATAACTAAAAGCGCTATGCAGGTAATTACTAAAAGCGCTATGCAGGTGAGGCGCTACAATGTTAGGCAGCGGCAGAATAGTGAACAGTGCGCAGAAAACGATACCAGGGAAGCACAGGAGGAACCTGGTGGAGCGACCGTCCGGAAGCAGGTCCAGGTGGTCACAGTTAGGCTGGGAGAGAGGAAGGCTCGATGACCGTGGGTGGGAGGGGCAGCAGGGAGGCGGTAGTGTGGCTGAGGGGCGGGTCAGGGGAGAACAACAACAGCAAAATGGAGGGTCCGAGGGAAGTCAGGCAGGGGTAGCACTGATAACAAAAATGCAGCGAGTTAGCAGTAAGCGCAATTCAAGCCCAAGCGCTGGTGAAATAAACACTATCAACACAGTTACAGAATATAACACAAGCCAATAGTCAAGTCAAAAGCTGAGCGAGGTCGCGTTGCGAGAGGCAGGTAATAACTAAAAGCGCTATGCAGGTAATTACTAAAAGCGCTATGCAGGTGAGGCGCTACAATGTTAGGCAGCGGCAGAATAGTGAACAGTGCGCAGAAAACGATACCATTGAAGCACAGGAGGAACCTGGTGGAGCGACCGTCCGGAAGCAGGTCCAGGTGGTCACAGTTAGGCTGGGAGAGAGGAAGGCTCGATGACCGTGGGTGGGAGGGGCAGCAGGGAGGCGGTAGTGTGGCTGAGGGGCGGGTCAGGGGAGAACAACAACAGCAAAATGGAGGGTCCGAGGGAAGGCAGGCAGGGGTAGCACTGATAACAAAAATGCAGCGAGTTAGCAGTAAGCGCAATTCAAGCCCAAGCGCTGGTGAAATAAACACTATCAACACAGTTACAGAATATAACACAAGCCAATAGTCAAGTCAAAAGCTGAGCGAGGTCGCGTTGTGAGAGGCAGGTAATAACTAAAAGCGCTATGCAGGTAATTACTAAAAGCGCTATGCAGGTGAGGCGCTACAATGTTAGGCAGCGGCAGAATAGTGAACAGTGCGCAGAAAACGATACCAGGGAAGCACAGGAGGAACCTGGTGGAGCGACCGTCCGGAAGCAGGTCCAGGTGGTCACAGTTAGGCTGGGAGAGAGGAAGGCTTGATGACCGTGGGTGGGAGGGGCAGCAGGGAGGCGGTAGTGTGGCTGAGGGGCGGGTCAGGGGAGAACAACAACAGCAAAATGGAGGGTCCGAGGGAAGGCAGGCAGGGGTAGCACTGATAACAAAAATGCAGCGAGTTAGCAGTAAGCGCAATTCAAGCCCAAGCGCTGGTGAAATAAACACTATCAACACAGTTACAGAATATAACACAAGCCAATAGTCAAGTCAAAAGCTGAGCGAGGTCGCGTTGCGAGAGGCAGGTAATAACTAAAAGCGCTATGCAGGTAATTACTAAAAGCGCTATGCAGGTGAGGCGCTACAATGTTAGGCAGCGGCAGAATAGTGAACAGTGCGCAGAAAACGATACCAGGGAGGCACAGGAGGAACCTGGTGGAGCGACCGTCCGGAAGCAGGTCCAGGTGGTCACAGTTAGGCTGGGAGAGAGGAAGGCTCGATGACCGTGGGTGGGAGGGGCAGCAGGGAGGCGGTAGTGTGGCTGAGGGGCAGGTCAGGGGAGAACAACAACAGCAAAATGGAGGGTCCGAGGGAAGGCAGGCAGGGGTAGCACTGATAACAAAAATGCAGCGAGTTAGCAGTAAGCGCAATTCAAGCCCAAGCGCTGGTGAAATAAACACTATCAACACAGTTACAGAATATAACACAAGCCAATAGTCAAGTCAAAAGCTGAGCGAGGTCGCGTTGCGAGAGGCAGGTAATAACTAAAAGCGCTATGCAGGTAATTACTAAAAGCGCTATGCAGGTGAGGCGCTACAATGTTAGGCAGCGGCAGAATAGTGAACAGTGCGCAGAAAACTATACCAGGGAAGCACAGGAGGAACCTGGTGGAGCGACCGTCTGGAAGCAGGTCCAGGTGGTCACAGTTAGGCTGGGAGAGAGGAAGGCTCGATGACCGTGGGTGGGAGGGGCAGCAGGGAGGCGGTAGTGTGGCTGAGGGGCGGGTCAGGGGAGAACAACAACAGCAAAATGGAGGGTCCGAGGGAAGGCAGGCAGGGGTAGCACTGATAACAAAAATGCAGCGAGTTAGCAGTAAGCGCAATTCAAGCCCAAGCGCTGGTGAAATAAACACTATCAACACAGTTACAGAATATAACACAAGCCAATAGTCAAGTCAAAAGCTGAGCGAGGTCGCGTTGCGAGAGGCAGGTAATAACTAAAAGCGCTATGCAGGTAATTACTAAAAGCGCTATGCAGGTGAGGCGCTACAATGTTAGGCAGCGGCAGAATAGTGAACAGTGCGCAGAAAACGATACCAGGGAAGCACAGGAGAAACCTGGTGGAGCGACCGTCCGGAAGCAGGTCCAGGTGGAGTTAGGGCCTAGCTGCAGAGCACGCACGGAGTGATTTTGGAAATTGCCAAAAAAATGACTAAGTCCCCATTTTTGTACTTTTGCTTTTTGGCTGTTTGGGGGTCTGCTACTAGTTTTCGCCTGGGTTGACGGCTCTGGGGCCATTGCTGGGAAGCTCTAATACCGGATAAAAGTGGTTTGGACCAAATCGGAGGCAACATTTTTTTTGCGTTTTTGCTGACTTGCTTGCCTTTCAGGTGCTCTTTGGGGGGGTTCCGGGTGTTTGTGGGTGCGTTTTGGGGTCTGGGAGCACTGCTGGGACAGTCTAATTTTGATTGCATTTGCTTTTCAGGAAATCCGTGGTGGAAAACGGGAGTTATGACCTAGCTGCACAGCGCGTTTGGACCGAAGGCCGAGAAATATTTTAAGTATGAGATTTTCCTTTTTGGCTGTTTGGGGGTGTTGTGCTTTTTTGCGGGTGGGTTGGCGGGTCTTGGGGCATTGCTGGGAAGGTCTAATACCGGATAGAAGTGGTTTGGACAAAATCCATAAGGAAAAGCCTTTTGGCACTTTTTGTAACTAAGGGTTCATTAGGGTGAGCCCTAGCAGCAGGATTGCATGTGTTTCGGGGTGTTCTGGATTTTTGCAACTGAGTTCTGGGGTCTTAGAGCACTCGTGGGAATGTGTAATTTTGGTAGCAAGTCATTTGAAGAAAATCCATGGTGGGAAAGGGGGGATTTGGCATAGTTAAAGAAAGCCTTTGCCACTATTCTTAACTTAGGGCTCGTTAGGGTTAGCAGTATTTCTATTGCATGTGTTTGGGTGGGGGGGTTTTCGAGTCTTGGAGCGATGCTGGCTATGGATACTTTTGCTTGCTTGCAAGTGGTTTGAATACAATCCACGGTGGGTAAGGGGGTATTGGGGCCTACTTTTACTTTCAAAGTACGTTTTGTCACCAGTTTTCTGCTAGGCCTCGTTTTTTGAGATCTGATTGGGGGTCTTCTACATTTTTGCGACTGGCTTTAGTAAGGGTCTGGGTGGGAGCACTGCTAGGAAGGTCTAATTTTGTTCTAAAACACAGTTTACAGTACACCTAGCTTGAGGGGAAAGATCTGCTAAATTAATTTGCCCATACTTATTTATCCTTCAAAAGTAGACTCAGACAGAGTACGCACTTTCAAAAATATTGTACTGTCTATTAGGAAACTCCAAGTGTGACTTTTTGCACTACACAGCGTACATACCTTATATTTATTTATCAGTGGTGTTGTAATATCACTTCCTGTTTTTCGTTCAATAGTTACAGGCCGGGTTTCAGTCTGTGCAATGGGGAAAAAAAGATGGAGTCAGGCTTCACATTAGTGAGCCGCAATTCAGCATCCGCCAGGCAGGTAGTGGACAGGGTATCTTCTGGTCACCAACATTGATGGACGAAGCGTCAGCTGGAATGGAGGAGTGCTGCTAATAAGAGGAATTGTTTGCTGTATGCAACTTACTTACCAAATTCAACAGGACAACTACAACAACATACAGATACAGTATCCATTGTTTTCTTCTATGAGTGTGACTGCATTTCTTGGATCTCTCTCTGCTTCTAAATTGATCCCTACAGCCATTCTATAGGTTTTACTTCACCTATTTTTTAAACCTAATTTAATGTAAGAAGTGTTTCTCTGAGTGCAGAGATAGGCAAGTGAAAACGCTGCAGCCCTGTACTGTCGCATTCTGTCATTCACGGTTGTCGAAAGTACTACTTACTTTTCAGTAACAATGCATGCAGTAGTGCATGCACTTCCTTTATGTCACTTAAAAGATTTATGGTTAGCTTTGTACCCAAAGATTTCTTTATCTTCAATTATTGTTTGTCCATGCTGTGCTTTTTTTCTTCTCTCAACAAAACCTACCCAAAAAGAAACCCCCATTCCCATCCATTTTCCAAACCCTAACCCTCTTCTCCCGGGCTGTGTGGTTTTGATTGATGTGTGACTAAATGACATCAATGATTCCACACACTTGCTGGGGAGGATAAGGTCATAGCAACAGGCTGGTGAAGGAATCCGAGGATATATTCTAGACTTACTCAGCTTCAGTACTATTTCTTGTAGTAGTAGCCAATGTCAAAGAAATTCAACGCAAGTACTAGTTATACATATCAATACTTTACCATTTGTTAGGCTACATTGTGGCAATGTTCTAGTGTACTGTCACCTGCTATATTCTCTATCATACCGTTGTAATGCTACAGTAAGGACAATAAATCCAAAAGAAATCCCTGTACCCAGGACACTAGTTAGTAATTATCTAACGGGCATGAGACCCTTGTCCCCCCCTGAATTTTCAATCGTAAAATTACGGATAACACCTGTTCTTATTTCTATATTTAGGTGTTCATTGTCTCTAATGCCCAATAGTTTGTAAATAATACTAATTATGGGGGGTTCAATATGTTTTCAACTCGGCGCGACCTAAAAAATGTCAGCCCTACATAGGACCATACATATACCCACACATACACCAATTAATCCAGAAAAAATGTGTGGCGGAGAGGAAGCCACCTCACGGGCGAACACCCTCTGGCGATCTGGTCAGATGTCTACCGGAAACTTGGCCCCTTTCTCATCATAGGTGACCGTTCCTATTCCAGAATTTAGTGAATAAGTGAAGAAAAAGAATAGTAAAGAGAACACAGCAAGGAGCTAAGAGCGTGACTCCTTAAACAAACAAAACAGAGTGAAAATAAAATCAACAGTCAAACCTCTTAAACTACTTTATTACTGACTGAGGTATGCACAGTTAAAGTAAAAAGGCTGGTAGCTGAATGTCGCATACCACTACCTGCAACCGACATGTTTCACTGCCCAATAAACTTTATGGAAGATCCTCAGGGTTAATACTCGGTTGCTGCACCCACTTCCGACATCTTTAAAACAGGAAGCTGCCGAGTTGAAAAAATAATAAAATGTAATTAAGACCAATTCTAAATTTCAGACATCCTAATTATTATGCTTCTTTTATTGTAAAAACAATTTCTTGATCCAAGAAAATGTTGTCCTCCACCAGTTTACCATATGTACAACACCAACACTAAAAAAGGTAGTTTTTTTTTTTATTATTTACCCTAATTCAGCTATATAGACGATGTGCTCTGCATCTGGTCGGGCTCAGAGGAGTCGTTACTTGAGTTCTTCACCTGGCTAAACCTACAGGATCAGAGCCTGAAATTTACCTGGTCCTACAGTCGTACCAATGCCACCTATCTGGATTTAGATATAGAGGCCAATGGGGTTGGAACCTTGAGCACACCAAAAACTAACTGATAGAAATTCGCTTTTACTGTACAATTCACATCACCCGAGGGCCCTGCGGGACAACCTTCCGGTGGGTCGATTTCTTAGATACCGAAGAAACTGTTCGGAGACTAAAACTTTTTTTGAACAGTCTGTTGATCTCACTAAAAGATTAGAACAGCTTAATTATCCACACAAGGTTGTGAAGAATGCAAGAAAATGGGCGCTCAACACTCCTCGTGATGGTTTGCTTGAGCAGAGTACTAAAGAAAAAAAGGACTGCTTACCAGTAGTTATGACTTTTGAACCCATGGCCACGAAGATCAGGCAGTCAATTAGAAAACATTGGGGCTTATTAAGTAACAAAGATTTTTCAATGCCCCCTCCGAGATTTGCCTTTAAAAGGTCAGGCAATCTAAAGGACAGGCTTGTCCATACTCGGGATCGAGTACCTCTGAGAAATGATTCCACAACGATACCGAAGGGTCATTACCCTTGCGGTACATGTTCAGTGTGCCCACTGACCAATAAATGTAGTAGCATCATGTTATCCACTGGAAAAGAATGGTTTGTAAATCAATTTAGTAACTGTAACACCACCAACGTGGTTTATAGGTTACTGTGCAGTTGCGGCCTACAATATATTGGACTCGCTACGAGGAAAATAAAGGTTTGCATACAGGAACACCTCAGTACCATTAGGGATGGAAAACTGACGACCAAATTGGTCCAACACTGTCATCAAGAAAAACGCAGCTTTACATGGACAGTACTAGAGACAGTAAAGGGCAACCCTACTAATGTTGAGTCAATCTTGATCACAAAGGAAGCGAAATGGATTTTCAGAGAGGGCAGTGATAAGCGGGGCCTTAATGAAATTATAGAGTGGAATAAGGTCAAATAACTCAGCAATCACCTTAAATGATTGTGCCTTGAGTTTGCGTCCTTCAGTTTAAGATATAAACTGCTGTGCTGTACTCAACTACTGGGACCTAACACTAGTAGCGCTTTTGAACTAAATACCATGAACCTGCATATAGGTTTTGGGAACCTATGTTTCCGATATTGAATGAGATTGGTATATAATAAGAAAGGCTCTACTTTAGTGGTTTCAATAGTTCCTGTTCAAACCATAACATTGAGTCGGAACAACACATCTAAGTCCAGATGGGTGCTTATTTTCCAGTAAGTGAATTCCCTAAACAACGGAGGGTGACAACCACTGTGATGACACTTATGGGTGTGCACCATAAAAATATAAATAAAAATAAGATAAATCGCCAATTACCATCAGATTTTGTGTACATTACCAATGTTTCTGCCCATTAATTCTTTAAGGCAATTTATATATATTTTTTGAGAACTGAACGTTTAATGACAAAGGCTGTCTCAAATTAGTATGGTAACACTTACATTACCGTGTATTCAATAGGCATCTTTCACGGTTTGGTTTTTCAGGTCCATTTTGATAATTAATACACCCTTCAATTCCAGTAATTTTTACTTCAACTGTGCATACCTCAGTCAGTAATAAAGTAGCTTAAGAGGTTTGACTGTTGATTTTATTTTCACTCTGTTTTGTTAGTTTAAGGAGTCACGCTCTTAGCTCCTTGCTGTGCACCGTCTCTTTACTATTCTTTTTCTTCACTTATTCACTAAATTCTGGAATAGGAACGGTCACCTATGATGAGAAAGGGGCCAAGTTTCTGGTAGACATCTGACCAGATCGCCAGAGGGTGTTCACCTGTGAGGTGTCTTCCTCTCCGCCACACATTTTTTCTGGATTAATTGGTGTATGTGTGGGTATATGTATGGTCCTATGTAGGGCTGACATTTTTTAGGTCGCGCCGAGTTGAAAACATATTGAACTCCCCATAATTAGTATTATTTACAAACTATTTTTGTTTGTTTGGGACAGTTGGGCATTAGAGACAATGAACACCTAAATATAGAAATAAGAACAGGTGTTATCCGTAATTTTACGATTGAGAATTCAGGCGGACAAGGGTCTCATGCCCGTTAGATAATTACTAACTAGTGTCCTGGGTACAGGGATTTCTTTTGGGTTGATTTCACTGAGTGGAGGGCTTTTCCCTATTAGTACCCATAATTTCCCTCTAAGCTCCCCTTGCTATTGAATACAGTAAGGACAAACCAGGTTTCATTTTCTTTTTTTCCATAGGCATGCAACTGCCACTGTGTCACACCACTAGTACCACCGCAATGAGGAGGACATTTCATCCGCCCAGGATTGCCAACCTTAATCGCCATTTCCCGTGGAGCCAGCCCTGGGCCTAGCCCTACTTTCGCACACAAATTACAGGTAAGATAAGCGTTTGGTGGGAGGTAGTATAATGGAGTATTAGGAGAGACGAGAGATTGACAGTAGTACTACTAAAGTCCTAGGACTCTTGAATTCACTTACTCTGTGAGAGGCACATAGTGTTGAAAACATTTAGCCATTTACACTTAAAGGAAGAAAATGACACAGAGTTTCATGAGTTTCAAGTTTCAGGAACACAAACGTTCTGTTAAACCCCCACCCACCAGACTCAAAAGCAGTAAAAAATCAGGTATGCTCAGATAAAGTTTCAAAAAGTGTATTTTTGTAGCCCTAACAAAATAATCTCCCGCAAGACCCTCCCTAACCCCAACGATTGTCCTTCAAAAGTCCCAAAAACAACCCAACTCCCAAATCCCACCCCCCAAAAGTCTCTAAAAAAGGGGCAAGGGACACTACGGCAAGCTGCTGTTCACTTTGGCGGCCAGGGCATCATACTCCTTGCGGAGGGTGGCATGGTAAGAGCGGAGGCCCTCCACCAAGGTCTTATACGTTAGGACCTCCTGCTCCAGGTAGGACACTCTGAGGCATAAGCGGTGCTGGCGTGCCTTGCAACTCCTGTGGGGGGCAGCTGCTGTCTTTGCTGCTTGGCGGTGGAGGTTGGCTTTGGTAGCTCGGCTCCGTACCGCTGGAGCACTGTGCTGGCTGGCAGCCCGTGGGGGCACGGAGGAGGATGCAGCTGTCCCAGTGTATGTTGTACCGGTAGACTGCGTGTCCTCCTCCTCCAGGGCCACCAGCCGCCGATATTCTGCGACAGTGGCATCCAGCCTCCGTTGCCGGGCCATTCGAGCCAGCTCCTTCCTTGAAGGTCTGTTTGATTTAGAAGGAGCAACTATATGAAGAAAGAAAGACATAGTCTGTAACCAATGCTCCTTAAGATTAACACAAAATGATTGAGCAGAAAGTTGTGTCACAGTACAAGTAGCAAATTGAAAGCAAAGTACATAACTATGGAGGACAGTATCTATCTAACCTTCCACTTCTTCATCCTTGCTCTAACATTAGTGGGAGTTTAAGGAACAAATTCTAAGAGCACTATGGACTTCCATTACAGTCGACAATGACAGTACACCAGTCTTATTCTTCTTCTTCTCTCTTGTTTAGGAAAATTGATACGTTATCTTATGCAAGCTGGCATAATGCCAGCGCAGTGAACTTGCACCCGAGAAAAACAGACGCACACCATGATGAGTGAGACAGACTTGCGTTACTGTACCGGTCCAGTACATGCAAGTGGTGAAGCTCTTACTTTTCTATTACGGGTGGCACTGAGAATACTCTGTTAAAAGGGCTACTGCTTAATTAAATTTAGCTTTCACCCTACAGTGCAAATGAGTACTAGAAAAGGAAAATGAAGAAGCTAAATAACCTGATTATCTATCACTTCACATGGGATGTATTTGATTACATATGGGATGACTTTAGGTGCTTTGCTTATTATTGAGTGAACAGTGATACACCCACACATGAATGACTTACTACTACTAAACTAAAGTTATTAAGAGAGGTAGGGAGTGTCCACCGTAAGAACCGGATATATGCTGTGCTTGCAGTTGCAATACAAACTACTGCTACTATTCATGGTAGTATTTGGACAAAATTACAACTTCTTTTCCTTGCCTTTCATACACTGGAATGGACGTGCGGGTGCGGTGTTACATGCTCTTCAAAGTAACACTTAGTTCATCCAGTGACCGTCTACTCTCTCTAGATACACATATGCTATCTAAGAGTATATGCTATCTAAGAGTCAGATAGTACCTTGATCCATACATCCATCCATTCACTGGTTAGAGAAGGCAGACCTGGAAGCAGAGGTCAGCCCGGGACCAGGGTTCAATTCCCGGCTCGGCAGGGTCTTGAGTCCTAAAATGTCCATGGACTCGACAATTCTCGCTCCGGTGCCTACTCGATTCACGGGTTCACACTCTGTGACTCTGGGCAATAGCTTGCTTAATCTCCACAACGGCCCCTCGCGGCGGGATGCCTGGCTTTCACATTGCGGATACCCTGCCGGGGTTATCTCACAGGGGAATACCAGGACGGGTTCCCTAAGCAAGCGCTTAGAAACCGCTCGGTGATTTGCGCTATATAAATTCCTGTACATTTACATTTACATTCAAAGTATATGCACACATACAGTTTCTGTTTCACCCACCCAGGCTGTTCTCCTTCTACCCATCCTTGCTTTATCATTCACCCAGCCATGCACCATACCATATTCTTTCCTTCCCAGCCACCTCGGGGACCAAGCAAACACATATCATTCTTCTTTGCCAGTCATCATTAAATTTCTCGTCCTTCCACACTTACTTACACCCTTCTTTCGCTTTTCGTTCATCCCATCCATCAAGTTAATCTCAGATCTGATTGGGATTCTTCTCGCCAAAAACTACACAGCTAAGTCGAAGTACATTTAAAGGAGGCTACTACCTGGTTGATTTATAATACACCCGTGCAGATAGCGGGCGCAGGCTCCTTGCACTTGCTGGTGCGCCCCCTCCCCCTCCCAGAGCCCCAGATAGCACCAATCTGCAGTCTTCAATCTCAATAAGTAAGGAATATATAGCTTACCTCTGCCCGCCACCACCGTGTGAACCCTCACTGGCACACTGGTGTCGTCCGGCACTTGCACCGCATCCTCCCCAGAAGTGTTCCCCTCATCCACCACCACCACCTTCGCGCTGGCCCCGCCACCAGATGTTCCACCTACAAAGAACATTTAAGAATGTTAGAATACACCACTCACTACTATATAATATTTGGTCTAGAAATAAAGAAATGTTAAAAAAACAGCAAACAATGTAATAATTTGTTGCTGTAAAAATGTCCCTTTTTCCAGGGAAGGCTGTTGTCTTGCTGCACTTTTTGGCACAACTGATGAATGCGTGCTTTTTATTTTTAACACGCACCACTTTTTCTCCTAACAGACAGAAGCTTGACTTCTAAGAACACAAGCAAGATCAAGTTCAAACCAGGTGAGAGCTCGGCTCGACCACAAGAAATGTGTCCAATTAATCGTCAGCACTAAGCACTTTTCCATTTTCAGTTAAACGTTTCATTTTATGACAAACTTGATTTTAATAAATGTGTTTACTTTTAATAAAGCTTTTAAACTTAAGTAGACTCTGTGGTTTTTGGTCCTCCAGAATAGAGTGGCTGAGCTAAAGGTTTTGGAATTTTTGCAAGCATGAGTCCGTGCCTCTGACACTTCTTGACTCTGACTCCGTACTCTTGTCCTGCGTTGGATAATCTAATCATCATTGGGGATCAATCATCGGTGACTCTGGGAGCTAAATGACTCTGCCACACTATCTAGTCAGTAAGGAGATTGGGGGTTCAACTACAAAGTCTGTTATCACTGAGGTATGTGGAAAGTCTAACTGCGCTTATTATAATTGATAAGCTAAGCAATGCATTATTTAGTGTCCATAGTTCTGTTTGTGCAGATTTGTCCCTGCAACAGTAGTAGAATGGATTGTCCTCCTATCCAAACCAAAAGTAAAGTAGTATCTTATTCTTTCTTGGTGATCATTCACCTTTTTATTGTTGGCAATTGTCAAAGCATAAACATTTAGAAGACTTGAAAAGACAGTATGGACAATCCCAGAGAACTGCACTCAGTGCATAGAGCTATTGCTGACTAGAATGGGAGTCCAATGGAATTGCCAAATGTGCAATCTTAGTTAGCTACACAGACAGACTTATAAGAATAATCTAGTAATACCACAGGGAGTCATAGTCGAGGCAGGATAAGAATTTAGATCCAGTCTACAAGAAGACCAAAGACGATTTAGTAAAAATCGAATGAGGAACGCTAGGAAAAAATGGGTACTCTATATTAAAATTAAAACTTACCGGGGCCAGCAAGGAGCCCTCGCCTGCCCGATCCTGGCCTGCATTCTGGCGAACAGCAGCCTCCTCCTCCTGTGTCCTCTTGCCCCTGGGGGGAGCTGATGTACAACATGAAAGAAAGAAAGACCAGAAAACATGGATGAGATTTGTCAACCAAATCAAACATTTCAAAAGAACAATAAAAAAATATTTTGGTGAAATAGCAAATAGACAACTATTCCACAGGATATATTGACCGATCTCATGTGGTCTACTTCGTTATTAGTGTTGCTTGATTTGCGGACCGCCAACTTGGAAAGTTCTTATGTAACTCACTAAACAAAGTACTAAAAAGGTTTGCCTAGGTGTGGCAGGCAGCAGTCCGCAGCACGCGAAGTGACAGACAAAGTCCATCGTGATTGCAGATCAACGACAACACTAAAGTTTCCTACTACATTAACCAGTCATTAAAATACTCAAACTATCAATCCACCACCACTATTTCTTCTTATCGCCATGTGTACAAAGGAAGGACTGGACATGAGTCTGTAGGGGCTGATTTAGAAGCCCCTTGCGGCTCTTTTGCTCCATTGTTGCGTGACTTTTGTGACGCAGTGGCAGAACAAAAGAGGCGCCATGGTGCGGCGTGTATTAACAACGTGACGCATATGGGAGATGCATCACGTTGTAAAGCCCTGCGCCATCTTGGGGCGTTCCGGTGCAAGGGAGGGCGTTCCTGCGCAGGAACGCATTGTAAAAGGTGGCTGAGGGAAATCTACAAGATTTCAATCAGTCACTTTGAGGACAATGATGCATGACTTAAACCCTGCGCCTGCTTGAAGCAGACGTACGGCTTGACGCACCATAGGGGAGATAGGGCACCCCAGAGCATTGCTGGAGCTGCGCCATCGTTGCGACGCAACTCCAGCAATGCGCCGCCTTTACGGCACAGATGCGTAAAGCTTTGGTGACGTTTTGGGCCCATGGTGGGCCGCATTATAAATACGGTGCACCATGGGTGGTGGTGGCGTGGCGCACAATTACTGGCGCATCCCTGCTACTTTGCAGGGATGCGCCGGTAATTAAAAATCTGACCCTAAGTGTCTAGCATTAGGCAGTTCTTTAAACTACACTCATGCATAATTTCACAGGCCAATGAAATGAGCACAAAATCGAAAACAAATAAGCATAGTAGCAGCGCTACTGAGAAGGAGAGCAGCGCACCTGAAATGCACAGAAGATTTTGAAATATAATTTACCTCCAATGTAATCAGCAGCATTATTGCTCTTGGTAAAAAACAAAATTTGCAAGATAATAACACACGGAGCAGGAGAAAACATAGTAAAGAAATAGCTACTACTACTCAGCAAGCCCGGGGATCTCAAGGCCGAGCAGGTCGAGCAGATCGCGTTCCCGGTCCAGGACATCCGTCCAGCGGTGGGTGGCCTGGTTGTAGGTGCGTGACCCGAGTGTGGTGGTACATGGCCCGGCACACCTTCTCCCACCGCTTCCGGCGCTCCTGGATCTCGTACCCGCTAGCGATCTTGCCGCCTGCCATGATGGTCCTGGGGAGGCGGCGCTGAACATAAAAAATTAGTGCGGCCACCTCCTCCGGGCTGCTCCCCCCTCAAACGCCCGCACGGGAGCCGGGCACGGGGTGCGGGACCCTTCCCCGTCTCGGGATGCTTCCTGGCTCCCTTTACCATGGTCTGGGCAGAAAGGAAGCTAAATAATAAAGAAAATAAAATAGGGAAGAGAAGAAAAGAAAAGAGTTTAAAAAAGTAGTTTAAAATTAACCTAAAGTAGCAGAAAACACAAAAATATAAAGCTAGAAAAATAGAGGGATAGATAATAAGTAAAATAGATGAAGAAAACTTCAAACAAGCAAAGGATGGCAGAGATACAGAGAGGATAGAAAAAGCATGCCCAGAACCATAGCAATGAATGAGAAACAAGATGGCCGCGCCCGTTCACGACCGCGTGGGTAAGTTCGCGCGAGATTTTCCTCGCGAACACACGCAAAATTGTACTAGCGAGCCGCACACTTTGCGAGATTACACATCGCACCCGGAAACAAAAATACGTCATGCAAACAAGATGGCCGTGCCCGTGAACGACCGCAAGGGTAACTTTGCGCCGTTGCGCTACAAGCGGCTCACTAAAACGCACAAAACCTTGCGAACTAACACGCCGCAAAAAAACAAATCGCATATTCGCACGAATTCGGGGCTTCCGAATTCGATCTCGCGCAAGTTCGCGCCCCGCAAATCCCGCGAAATTGCAGAAAAACGAGTTTTGCAAAACTGAAAGCACTCAGCAGGTGCAAAAGTTCAAACTCATCATTAGTAACCATTCCCTGTAGTGCTTCCTGACTGGGGCCCCTCCAGAGTTCAGTTGCTAGTTGCAACAATTGTATGACCCTGCTCTGACCCTCACAGCAGGCTCATAGAATAGCTACAAGTAGGCCACAAAGGTCCTGGAAAAAAATTTGCACTGCAACAGAAAGCAAATTACAGATAAGGAAGCAGGTGCCAGACTGGAATTTTAAAACAGTGACACATTAATATATCAACCCCAAATTAATTCATGTCAGTTGAAGCAGGGCAGATGTGCTTGCTTTCCCCCCCATAATCTACAGTGATGATGAACCAGAGGGTGGCATTGATGTACCAGAGGGTGGCATGGGTGAAACAGGGTGGCAGTGGTGAAACAGAGGGTGCTGGGAACCTGTGATGATGAACCAGACGTAGAAACAACATAGTCGCGACCGTTGCGAGCCGGCAAGTAAGTTCGCAATTGCGAACTGGTACAAAACCCTCGCGAACTGGCAGAAACCCTTGCGAACACAAAAAAAATTCGCACATTCGCGAGAATTCGCGGATTTTGCGGATTGCGATTTCGCAAATATGCAAATTCGCGAACGCCAGATTCGCAAAATTCGCCCATGCTTAGTCCCATTTACACTAGTAGAGATGTTAGACGTCTCTCTAGAGTAGTGGAAAATGTAGTTCAAACCACTGCTGGGATTTTAACTAACCTCACTGTAGAGCTTCAGGCTACGAGGCTTTGTGTCTCTCCAAAATCGGATGGTGGTGGACGTCATCCTGGCTGATCGAGGAGGAGCATGTCGCTTGATCGGCAGCTCCTGCTGTGTATATATTCCAGATTCTGCTCCCACTATACATTTAGCCTTTCAGAAATTACATCGTTTAGCTACGGAAGTCCATGCTGATACTGGTACTTGGTCTTTAACCGAGTGGTTCTGGGATCTCCTTTCCATCTGGGGTTGGAAAATGTTCATGATTTTGGCTGGAGCACTGGGAGTGGTATTAGTGTGTTGCCTGTGCCTTCATTGTGGCCTGTCATGCTGCTCCCATTGTGCCGCCACACTTACTTACTCATTGACAGTTTCCCGATGGACTAAAGTAGAGAAGCAGCTATTGCAAATGGAGGTGGCCGACCTCATGCAGATAGAGGAGGGTGTGTTCTTAGATTAGGAGACCAGCCCTTATATATTGGCTACATCACACCAAAAGGGCGGTCTGAAGAAATATAAAATCGATACTATATAATGTTGCCTTAATGTATCCAATATATAGTTGCTCTTTGATAGAAACCTCTTGTAAATACACACGACCCATGTATAACCAACACTTAGGCCTGAACCGAACAAACAGCATCCCGATTTCAATTCCCTGGGCCTCTTTCGTTAGTAAGGAAAACACGTGACGTACTGCTGAGCGGAGATTCTGAAGGGTTGGCCCGGGCTATGAACAGAGCATTGATTCTAACTTAGGAAACTCAAGGTCACATCTGTCTTTCTTTCAGGATGAGCACATTCTTGCAGCCAGGTTCTGAAGCTGGGATGGTGCAGTGAGCTAAAAAATGGTGATGGTTTAAGCCCTGATCTCTTGACTGGGTAGGAGTATTCTGCATCATTCAGAAACTCTGTCCATCACCTTTTCCAAAATTGATTTTCTCCACACTATGTGTGGGAGGGTATACTCAGACGTGAGTCCCTAGCTCATTGCACCATCAGGATTCAAGCAAGCCGGGCCAACGACGGCTGAAATGCCAGAAACCGGTCCCCGGTAGCTTGTCTCCTTCCCAGTAGAAGAATTGGCTTGGTAGTTTGGTTTGCCCTGTTCCCATCATGCACTGGGACAGGAACAGACTAATTTGCATATAGCCAGGTTCTGAAGCTGGGATGGTGCAGTGAGCTAAAAAATGGTGATGGTTTAAGCCCTGATCTCTTGACTGGGTAGGAGTATTCTGCATCATTCAGAAACTCTGTCCATCACCTTTTCCAAAATTGATTTTATCCACACTATGTGTGGGAGGGTATACTCAGACGTGAGTCCCTAGCTCATTGCACCATCAGGATTCAAGCAAGCCGGGCCGACGACGGCTGAAATGCCAGAAACCGGTCCCCGGTAGCTTGTCTCCTTCCCAGTAGAAGAATTGGCTTGGTAGTTTGGTTTGCCCTGTTCCCATCATGCACTGGAACAGGAACAGACTAATTTGCATATAGCCAGGTTCTGAAGCTGGGATGGTGCAGTGAGCTAAAAAATGGTGATGGTTTAAGCCCTGATCTCTTGACTGGGTAGGAGTATTCTGCATCATTCAGAAATTCTGTCCATCACCTTTTCCAAAATTGATTTTATCCACACTATGTGTGGGAGGGTATACTCAGACGTGAGTCCCTAGCTCATTGCACCATCAGGATTCAAGCAAGCCGGGCCGACGACGGCTGAAATGCCAGAAACCGGTCCCCGGTAGCTTGTCTCCTTCCCAGTAGAAGAATTGGCTTGGTAGTTTGGTTTGCCCTGTTCCCATCATGCACTGGGACAGGAACAGACTAATTTGCATATAGCCAGGTTCTGAAGCTGGGATGGTGCAGTGAGCTAAAAAATGGTGATGGTTTAAGCCCTGATCTCTTGACTGGGTAGGAGTATTCTGCATCATTCAGAAACTCTGTCCATCACCTTTTCCAAAATTGATTTTATCCACACTATGTGTGGGAGGGTATACTCAGACGTGAGTCCCTAGCTCATTGCACCATCAGGATTCAAGCAAGCCGGGCCGACGACGGCTGAAATGCCAGAAACCGGTCCCCGGTAGCTTGTCTCCTTCCCAGTAGAAGAATTGGCTTGGTAGTTTGGTTTGCCCTGTTCCCATCATGCACTGGGACAGGAACAGACTAATTTGCATATAGCCAGGTTCTGAAGCTGGGATGGTGCAGTGAGCTAAAAAATGGTGATGGTTTAAGCCCTGATCTCTTGACTGGGTAGGAGTATTCTGCATCATTCAGAAACTCTGTCCATCACCTTTTCCAAAATTGATTTTATCCACACTATGTGTGGGAGGGTATACTCAGACGTGAGTCCCTAGCTCATTGCACCATCAGGATTCAAGAAAGCCGGGCCGACGACGGCTGAAATGCCAGAAACCGGTCCCCGGTAGCTTGTCTCCTTCCCAGTAGAAGAATTGGCTTGGTAGTTTGGTTTGCCCTGTTCCCATCATGCACTGGGACAGGAACAGACTAATTTGCATATAGCCAGGTTCTGAAGCTGGGATGGTGCAGTGAGCTAAAAAATGGTGATGGTTTAAGCCCTGATCTCTTGACTGGGTAGGAGTATTCTGCATCATTCAGAAACTCTGTCCATCACCTTTTCCAAAATTGATTTTATCCACACTATGTGTGGGAGGGTATACTCAGACGTGAGTCCCTAGCTCATTGCACCATCAGGATTCAAGCAAGCCGGGCCGACGACGGCTGAAATGCCAGAAACCGGTCCCCGGTAGCTTGTCTCCTTCCCAGTAGAAGAATTGGCTTGGTAGTTTGGTTTGCCCTGTTCCCATCATGCACTGGGACAGGAACAGACTATTTTGCATATAGCCAGGTTCTGAAGCTGGGATGGTGCAGTGAGCTAAAAAATGGTGATGGTTTAAGCCCTGATCTCTTGACTGGGTAGGAGTATTCTGCATCATTCAGAAACTCTGTCCATCACCTTTTCCAAAATTGATTTTATCCACACTATGTGTGGGAGGGTATACTCAGACGTGAGTCCCTAGCTCATTGCACCATCAGGATTCAAGCAAGCCGGGCCGACGACGGCTGAAATGCCAGAAACCGGTCCCCGGTAGCTTGTCTCCTTCCCAGTAGAAGAATTGGCTTGGTAGTTTGGTTTGCCCTGTTCCCATCATGCACTGGGACAGGAACAGACTAATTTGCATATAGCCAGGTTCTGAAGCTGGGATGGTGCAGTGAGCTAAAAAATGGTGATGGTTTAAGCCCTGATCTCTTGACTGGGTAGGAGTATTCTGCATCATTCAGAAACTCTGTCCATCACCTTTTCCAAAATTGATTTTATCCACACTATGTGTGGGAGGGTATACTCAGACGTGAGTCCCTAGCTCATTGCACCATCAGGATTCAAGCAAGCCGGGCCGACGACGGCTGAAATGCCAGAAACCGGTCCCCGGTAGCTTGTCTCCTTTCCAGTAGAAGAATTGGCTTGGTAGTTTGGTTTGCCCTGTTCCCATCATGCACTGGGACAGGAACAGACTAATTTGCATATAGCCAGGTTCTGAAGCTGGGATGGTGCAGTGAGCTAAAAAATGGTGATGGTTTAAGCCCTGATCTCTTGACTGGGTAGGAGTATTCTGCATCATTCAGAAACTCTGTCCATCACCTTTTCCAAAATTGATTTTATCCACACTATGTGTGGGAGGGTATACTCAGACGTGAGTCCCTAGCTCTATGCACCATCAGGATTCAAGCAAGCCCGGCCGACGACGGCTGAAATGCCAGAAACCGGTCCCCGGTAGCTTGTCTCCTTCCCAGTAGAAGAATTGGCTTGGTAGTTTGGTTTGCCCTGTTCCCATCATGCACTGGGACAGGAACAGACTATTTTGCATATAGCCAGGTTCTGAAGCTGGGATGGTGCAGTGAGCTAAAAAATGGTGATGGTTTAAGCCCTGATCTCTTGACTGGGTAGGAGTATTCTGCATCATTCAGAAACTCTGTCCATCACCTTTTCCAAAATTGATTTTATCCACACTATGTGTGGGAGGGTATACTCAGACGTGAGTCCCTAGCTCATTGCACCATCAGGATTCAAGCAAGCCGGGCTGACGACGGCTGAAATGCCAGAAACCGGTCCCCGGTAGCTTGTCTCCTTCCCAGTAGAAGAATTGGCTTGGTAGTTTGGTTTGCCCTGTTCCCATCATGCACTGGGACAGGAACAGACTAATTTGCATATAGCCAGGTTCTGAAGCTGGGATGGTGCAGTGAGCTAAAAAATGGTGATGGTTTAAGCCCTGATCTCTTGACTGGGTAGGAGTATTCTGCATCATTCAGAAACTCTGTCCATCACCTTTTCCAAAATTGATTTTATCCACACTATGTGTGGGAGGGTATACTCAGACGTGAGTCCCTAGCTCATTGCACCATCAGGATTCAAGCAAGCCGGGCCGACGACGGCTGAAATGCCAGAAACCGGTCCCCGGTAGCTTGTCTCCTTCCCAGTAGAAGAATTGGCTTGGTAGTTTGGTTTGCCCTGTTCCCATCATGCACTGGGACAGGAACAGACTAATTTGCATATAGCCAGGTTCTGAAGCTGGGATGGTGCAGTGAGCTAAAAAATGGTGATGGTTTAAGCCCTGATCTCTTGACTGGGTAGGAGTATTCTGCATCATTCAGAAACTCTGTCCATCACCTTTTCCAAAATTGATTTTATCCACACTATGTGTGGGAGGGTATACTCAGACGTGAGTCCCTAGCTCATTGCACCATCAGGATTCAAGCAAGCCGGGCCGACGACGGCTGAAATGCCAGAAACCGGTCCCCGGTAGCTTGTCTCCTTCCCAGTAGAAGAATTGGCTTGGTAGTTTGGTTTGCCCTGTTCCCATCATGCACTGGGACAGGAACAGACTAATTTGCATATAGCCAGGTTCTGAAGCTGGGATGGTGCAGTGAGCTAAAAAATGGTGATGGTTTAAGCCCTGATCTCTTGACTGGGTAGGAGTATTCTGCATCATTCAGAAACTCTGTCCATCACCTTTTCCAAAATTGATTTTATCCACACTATGTGTGGGAGGGTATACTCAGACGTGAGTCCCTAGCTCATTGCACCATCAGGATTCAAGCAAGCCGGGCCGCCGACGGCTGAAATGCCAGAAACCGGTCCCCGGTAGCTTGTCTCCTTCCCAGTAGAAGAATTGGCTTGGTAGTTTGGTTTGCCCTGTTCCCATCATGCACTGGGACAGGAACAGACTAATTTGCATATAGCCAGGTTCTGAAGCTGGGATGGTGCAGTGAGCTAAAAAATGGTGATGGTTTAAGCCCTGATCTCTTGACTGGGTAGGAGTATTCTGCATCATTCAGAAACTCTGTCCATCACCTTTTCCAAAATTGATTTTATCCACACTATGTGTGGGAGGGTATACTCAGACGTGAGTCCCTAGCTCATTGCACCATCAGGATTCAAGCAAGCCGGGCCGACGACGGCTGAAATGCCAACAAACCGGTCCCCGGTAGCTTGTCTCCTTCCCAGTAGAAGAATTGGCTTGGTAGTTTGGTTTGCCCTGTTCCCATCATGCACTGGGACAGGAACAGACTAATTTGCATATAGCCAGGTTCTGAAGCTGGGATGGTGCAGTGAGCTAAAAAATGGTGATGGTTTAAGCCCTGATCTCTTGACTGGGTAGGAGTATTCTGCATCATTCAGAAACTCTGTCCATCACCTTTTCCAAAATTGATTTTATCCACACTATGTGTGGGAGGGTATACTCAGACGTGAGTCCCTAGCTCATTGCACCATCAGGATTCAAGCAAGCCGGGCCGACGACGGCTGAAATGCCAGAAACCGGTCCCCGGTAGCTTGTCTCCTTCCCAGTAGAAGAATTGGCTTGGTAGTTTGGTTTGCCCTGTTCCCATCATGCACTGGGACAGGAACAGACTAATTTGCATATAGCCAGGTTCTGAAGCTGGGATGGTGCAGTGAGCTAAAAAATGGTGATGGTTTAAGCCCTGATCTCTTGACTGGGTAGGAGTATTCTGCATCATTCAGAAACTCTGTCCATCACCTTTTCCAAAATTAAAAACACAT